>NW_027315746.1:3382991-3450491 GCF_026437365.1 Eucyclogobius newberryi | reverse complement strand
ATGAATAAAATACATAAAATACATAAAATTAAATAAAACTAAATAAAACTAAATAAATTAAATAAATCAAATAAATCAAATAAATTAAATAAACAAATTAAACATATTAAATAAATAAATTAAACAAATTAAATACATAAATTGAATTAAATTAAACAAATTAAATACATAAATTGAATTAAATTAAACAAATTAAATAAAAAGACTGAGAATAAAATACAAATGTAATAATAATACTAATTAAAATCAGAACACAAACAAATAAAAGCACAAACATTTAGAGGAAGTGCACTCAAACGTGTCGGTGTTGAGCCTGGATAAAGTCGTTCAAAAACCAATGCGTCTTTTATGACACAAAACGCCACTAATGGTTCTCGCCGGCCGCGCCCGCTGTTTGCAGTCGGCTCTCGCTTTATTTGCACAGATTTGTCCCTCCGATAACTCGTCTCTGTTTGTTTGCTCACGGAACGAGGCAGCGATCCGATCCGAGCGCTCGGGAACACGCTCATGCTCGCAGCGCGCACGCTCTCGCCCGTCGCGACCGCCGCGGCGTTAACGCTCGGCAGGGGGCGCTGTTCGTGTCGGGAGCCCTCACTTCCGCACGTCACGCAGCCACGTTATTAAAAGTCAACTTAAAAAGGGTTTTTTCGGCGCCTAAACGCAGATATAGTTAAAGGTACATTTATCTTATCTATCAGAGCTCTACACGCTTGGTCCCACGGCATGATGTCATCGGGTGAAACTCTAGGAAAGACGCAACAGTTTACGCCGAAGCCGAACATGCGTCGTACCAGGGAAACGACGCAACAAAGCATCAGCAGCAAAAATGAACTATTATCTAAAAATGGGACACGACGCTCAGGATTTCAGGGAATGACTCGTGATGTTGATGGTCGAAGTTGAAATGTTTGTTTGTTTGTTTGTTTGTTGAAGCGTCTCTATCAGTCTCTACAGGAGCAGAGACTGTTCTTCCTGGTAGGGCGGGGCATTCAAGATGTGGAGGTGAATCTTGAGTTTAATCTCTCTCTTTAATTGTTCTGCTTTGGTGCAGTTGCAGAGACAGATACAGACCTTTAGTCGACTATTCCATGAGCGGGGCGTGTCTCCAGTCAACTACAGCCCTACAGTTTACAACGGCAAAGAAACAGAAGGCCACGGCGAGCGATACATGGATTTTTGACAGTAACGAGTATAAATAAATGCATTTGCTCGTTCCGTTCCGCGCGCCGTCTCTGCCAGCGGTTCAACAAACAAGAGGAAAAAACCCGCCGTCCCTCCGGTGCCACCCTTTTCTCTGGCCCTTTTCCCACTTCCTATTTTTGTTTCACTGCCACTTCCTGCCGCCAGGACGACCAAAGGTGAAGCCAAACGGGGGGTCAAAAGAAAACAACAACAAAGCATCCGCACGGATAATCGCGCTGGGCGTTTTTGGACGGAGCGGCGGCGCCCTTTAACGAGGCCTGGCCGACGGGCTCGGAGGCATTAGCCGGGCCGTGTGCTTGCGGCCCGAGGGGAATCACGCCGTTTTAATAAGAGCGAGCGGCCATCGTCTGGTCGCCGTGCCACCGGGCTCGGGTTGTTTAACGGCTTCACTGGCCGATGCCTTTTCACCCGCTCTGGGTTTTGGTCGGCGCCTCCTTCCTCTTCCAGGCGCCGCGTTCCTCCTCCAGGCACAACGTTCCTCCTCCAGAAGCCGTGTTCCTCCTCCAGAAGCCGCGTTCCTCCTCCAGAAGCCACGTTCCTCCTCCTGGCACCGCGTTCCTCCTCCAGGCGCCATGTTCCTCTTCCAGGCGCCTCGTTCCTCCTCCCGGCACAACGTTCCTCCTCCAGAAGCCGTGTTCCTCCTCCAGAAGCCGCGTTCCTCCTCCAGAAGCCACGTTCCTCCTCCTGGCACCGCGTTCCTCCTCCAGGCGCCTCGTTCCTCCTCCCGGCACCACGTTCCTCCTCCCGGCGCCGCGTTCCTCCCCCCGGCGCCGCTATGTTCCTCCTCCCGCCGCTATGTTCCTCCTCCAGGCACCGCGTTCCTCCTCCCGGCGCAGCGTTCCTCCTCCAGGCACCGCGTTCCTCCTCCCGGCGCAGTGTTCCTCCTCCAGGCACCGCGTTCCTCCTCCCGGCGCAGTGTTCCTCCTCCAGGCACCGCGTTCCTCCTCCAGGCACCGCGTTCCTCCTCCCGCCGCTGTGTTCCTCCTCCGGGCTCGTGCAGGTGGAGAGCTTGTTCTGATTGTTTCTCGTTCATATGCTAATTTTCTGCTGTCGTTTTTTTAATGAATGAAGCAGGATAATGGACGTCGTCTCTGATGTAAACACTGAGGTTTAACGTGTGCACATGAGGGCTCTCCTCTCCCCCTCTCTCCAATTGTCTCTCTCCTCTCTCCCCTCCTCCCTTCTCCCCCTCCTTCCCTCTTTCTCCCTCCTTTTCTCCTCTTCTCCCTCTCCTCTCTCCTCCACCCCTCTCCTCCCTCTCTCCTCTCCTCCCTCTCTCCTCCCCCCCCCCCTCCTCTTACCTCTCTCCTCCCCCCCTCTCCTCTAAATGCCGCCTCGCCATCATTACTGAGCGCTCTTATCTCTGAGTGGATCCAGATCAGATCTGTGTAGATGGATGTGGCCTAATAAAGAGCTTGCGATCGCGTTGCCAGATTTGCCGGAGAAACTTGCTTAATTTCGTTGCGACTTCCTTATCTCCCCTCGGCGCCTCCTCGTCTCCCCGATACTCCCCCATCTCGCCATCTTCCATCTCGCCTGTGCACGTGTTAATGTGGAGATATGCGGCGATAACACCGGGACATGCAAATGAACCGGAGGGGATGGAAGGGGCGGCAGGAGCTGCGAGAGGGCGGCGGGGACGGTGGCGGGAGCGGAGGCGGTTCCGTGGATATTTTAATCAATCCTGCGTTGCACATTAATTACCCGCGGTGACGAATGGGGGGAATAATTGCCTTTCTCTGAGATGTGAATCAAACTTCAGAATCGGCCAATCAGAGCTCAGTTCGCCATCTCCAAAATCTGCCCCAGACCCTCGATGGAAGGGGAGGTCTGAGGGGGAGGACCGCGGGGGAGGGGGAGGTCTGAAGGGGAGGACCGTGGGGGAGGACCGAGGGGGAGGGGGAGGTCTGAAGGGGAGGACCGTGGGGGAGGACCGAGGGGGAGGGGGAGGTCTGAGGGGGAGGACCGAGGGGGAGGGGGAGGTCTGAGGGGGAGGTCTGAGGGGGAGGACCGAGGGGGAGGTCTGAGGGGGAGGGGGAGGTCTGAAGGGGAGGACCGTGGGGGAGGACCGAGGGGGAGGGGGAGGTCTGAGGGGGAGGACCGAGGGGGAGGGGGAGGTCTGAGGGGGAGGTCTGAGGGGGAGGACCGAGGGGGAGGTCTGAGGGGGAGGGGGAGGTCTGAAGGGGAGGGGGAGGTCTGAGGGGGAGGACCGAGGGGGAGGTCTGAGGGGGAGGTCTGAGGGGGAGGACCGAGGGGGAGGGGGAGGTCTGAGGGGGGGAGGGTTTCAGATGATGTCATAACCAGTGGACATGAACGAAGTACTCACGTAAAATTACTGTTTTTTGGCGTATAACGTATAACGAAGTATATGGGACGGCTGAGCGTGAAATGGGGGTGAGAGAGAAGGGAGGACATGCAGCAAAGTGTCGGGGCCGGGATTCGAGCCTGGCATATGTGCTGCCGCCTTAACCACTCCACCACCAGGCAGCGCTAGAGCACACATTACACTAAAGGGAACATTTTGCCTGTTTTTCTCCAATTTGTTCATTTTTTGTGACGTTTATAATGTCACTTCCTGGTTTGACGTGTCCAGTGAATATGACACAGAGAGAACTCTACAACTGTTACCGAGCAACCAGATCGGGCCAAAATCAATGGTTCTGCTTTGACAAACAATTCCACTTTTATTTGGTTTAAACTGTCATAAAAATGTGTCCGTTTCGTGTAAATTGTCTCTGTATTTTTGACGGAATGTCGCTTTTTGATGACATCACAGAGAGATTCTGTTGCAGCTCGACTTCCTGTCACCTCCAACTTTTATTCGCCACGTTTTCTTCACAAACTCTGACTCGACTGATGTAAAACTGCTCTTCTATCACAAAAGATGGAATAATTACTCTTTTCTAGCCTCAAAATAGCTTTAAAAAAGTACAATTTGTGGTAAAGTGTGAAATATAGCTTCAAATAAAATGTAAAGCTATTGTTGGGTCGACGTTTCTGTGAGAATTTGTCCAGTAAAATTGAAAAAAGAGAACTCTGGATCCTTGTGTTTGTTCGACGTTAAACGTATGGAATATGTTTTATTAAAGATGCGCAGCAGGAGTCACAGATTGTACAGTTGTTGTTCATATTTACATCCACTTAACATAATGGCCTTTCACACTTCTGTTCATATCTTAATAACTCTTGTGTTTACACATTTGTACAATTAATGTTCATAATTGTGCGGCTGGAACAATGGAAAACACACATTAAGTTTAATTGTGTCGAACGTAAACAGCTTCTTGTTTGGTGCAGACGTGAATATGAGGCTCTGCTGGAGGGAAGGGAGCAGGAAATGAGGCTAGCGCATTAGCATTAGCATCGATCCATCGCTGAGTGCTGAGACTTCCCTGAAAGTGCTGCGCCTCGGCCAATCACAGCGGCTTGTTTATGATGATGTTTATCACGGGAAGCGTTATTAGTATTATTATTATTATATTTTATTATTATTGTTATTATTGTTGTTATTATTGTTGTTGTTATTATTGTTATTATTATTATTTAAAACCAGTCAAACACAGGACTACAGATCTAAACCAGCTCTAAACTAGATCTAAACCAGGTCTAAACCAGGTCTAAACCAGCTCTGAACTAGATCTAAACCAGATCTAAACCAGCTCTAAACCAGATCTAAACCAGCTCTAAACCAGATCTAAACCAGGTCTAAACCAGCTCTAAACCAGCTCTAAACCAGATCTAAACCAGCTCTAAACTAGATCTAAACCAGCTCTAAACTAGATCTAAACCAGCTCTAAACCAGCTCTAAACCAGATCCAAACCATCTCTAAACCAGCTCCAAACCAGCTCTAAACTAGATCTAAAACGGGTCTAAACTAGATCTGAACTAGATCTAAACCAGCTCTAAACTAGATCTAAACCAGCTCTAAACCAGCTCTAAACCAGATCTAAACCAGCTCTAAACTAGATCTAAACCATATCTAAACCAGGTCTAAACCAGCTCTAAACCAGCTCTAAACCAGATCTAAACCAGCTCTAAAGTAAGACTATAGTGTGACTGACCCAAAGTGTAAATAGAACTGACTTTTACCCGGGAGCGTCTTGGACAGTGGCCTGTGGGAGGAGTTTGTCCTGAGGAGGCTGAAGGTTCTGCTGCTGCGGCGTAAACGGGCCTGAGGAGCGTCCAGAGGCAAAACGTTTTTTTTTTTATATTCGAGCTCGAAAAAAAACGTTGAGCCAAAATCGAGAAAAGCCGAGTCAGTGCTGGAGAGTCCTGCCCCGCTGCGGTAAACGGACGAGCGCCGCGGCGAGCGGGCGAGCGGCGTTGTGCTGAGTAATAAAGAGCGAGCGGCGAGGGCAAGAGAACGAAACACAAGCGCCGTCTGACCATTACTGCGATTGGACGCGCAATTTATGGTCCAAGATTGGGTTCTGCTCAATCGAATCAAGCTAAACAATCGGTCAGAATGCAGCACTTTGGCACGTTTAGAACCGCCAACGCTCGACACGACAAAAGCTGCGTCTGACGACTGAATGAAGAAGACCGTCTGTTCAGTCCAAAGAGCCAGATATGAGTTTAGTCTGAAAACTCAACGGTCAGCGCTTTTCTTTTCTGTAACAGCAGCTTTAGTTGTTTACAGCGGTTATTTTATTACGTGAGCTTTTCTGATTTAATTATTACGCCAACGTTGAATAAGAGACATGAATAAGAAGAGGTAGAGAGAGAGAGAAAAGGAAAGAGAGGAGGGAAAAGGAAAGAGGAGAGAGAAGGAGGGAACAATGGGGAAAAGGAGAGAAAACTAGAGAAAACTAAAGAAAATTCGGGTAATGGAGGGAAAAAGAGTAAAGGAAAGGAGGGGAAAGGAAACAAAAAGAAAAGGGCATGGAAAAGGAAAGAGAAAACAAAGGATAAGGAATTAAAAGGAGTGAAAATGAGTGAGAAGTAGGGAAAAAAGGAAAGGAAAGGATGGAAAAGGAGAGAAAAATAGGGAAAAAAGAGAAAAAAAGGAGGGAGAAAAGGAAAGGAAAGGAGAGAAGGAGGGACGAGAAAGCCTTTATCAGTTGCAATATCGATACTTTAGTTTTAAGTGTCTTCGATATCGACCGATACCAGAGACTGAAAATACCCTTTATTTTCCTAAAACACAAATATCGTCTGATTACCTGATTTAAATGTGTTTTGTAACTCTCATATCCGTATATCACACATAAAGATCACACACTGAACCGATATGTGGCAACCGATATGTTAGAACCGATATCAGATCCAGCATCGCCAGGAAAAAAGGAACAGAAAAGACAGAGAAAACAGGGAGAAAGAAGGAAAGAAGGAAGGAGAAAGGAAGGAGAAAGGAAGGAGAGAGGAAGGAGAGAGGAAGGAGAGAGGATGGAGAAAGGAAGGAGAAAGGAAGGAGAAAGGATGGAGAAAGGATGGAGAGAGGAAGGAGAGAGGAAGGAGAAAGGAAGGAGAAAGGAAGAAGAAAGGAAGGAAAAAGGATGGAGAAAGGAAGGACAAAGGAAGGACAAAGGAAGGAGAAAGGAAGGAGAAAGGATGGAGAAAGGAAGGAAAAAGGATGGAGAAAGGAAGGAGAAAGGGAGGACAAAGGAAGGAGAAAGGAAGGAGAGAGGATGGAGAAATGATGGAGAAAGGAAGGAGAAAGGATGGAGAAAGGAAGGAGAAAGGTCGGAGAAAGGAAGGAAAAAGGATGAAGAAAGGAAGGAAAAAGGATGGAGAAAGGATGGAGAAAGGAAGGAAAAAGGATGGAGAAAGGAAGGAGAAAGGATGGAGAAAGGATGGAGAACGGAAGGAAAAAGGAAGGAGAAAGGATGGAGAAAGGATGGAGAACGGAAGGAAAAAGGAAGGAGAAAAGATGGAGAGAGGAAGGAGAGAGGAAGGAGAAAGGAAGGAGAAAGGAAGAAGAAAGGAAGAAAAAGGATGGAGAAAGGAAGGACAAAGGAAGGACAAAGGAAGGAGAAAGGAAGGAGAAAGGATGGAGCAAGGAAGGAAAAAGGATTGAGAAAGGAAGGAGAAAGGAAGGACAAAGGAAGGACAAAGGAAGGAGAGAGGATGGAGAAAGGATGGAGAAAGGAAGGAGAAAGGATGGAGAAAGGATGGAGAGAGGAAGGAGAGAGGATGGAGAAAGGATGGAGAAAGGAAGGAGAAAGGAAGGACAAAGGAAGGAGAAAGGAAGGAGAAAGGACGGAGAAAGGAAGGAAAAAGGATGAAGAAAGGAAGGAAAAAGGATGGAGAAAGGATGGAGAAAGGATGGAGAAAGAAAGGAAAAAGGAAGGAGAAAGGATGGAGAAAGGATGGAGAACGGAAGGAAAAAGGAAGGAGAAAGGATGGAAAAAGGATGGAGAAAGGATGGAGAAAGGAAGGAGAAAGGAAGGAGAAAGGATGGAGAAAGGATGGAGAAAGGATGGAGAACGGAAGGAAAAAGGATGGAGAAAGGATGGAGAAAGGATGGAGAAAGAAAGGAAAAAGGAAGGAGAAAGGATGGAGAAAGGATGGAGAACGGAAGGAAAAAGGAAGGAGAAAGGATGGAAAAAGGATGGAGAAAGGATGGAGAAAGGAAGGAGAAAGGATGGAAAAAGGATGGAGAAAGGATGGAGAAAGGAAGGAGAAAGGATGGAGAGAGGAAGGAGAGAGGAAGGAGAGAGGATGGAGAAAGGATGGAGAAAGGAAGGACAAAGGAAGGAGAAAGGAAGGAGAAAGGACGGAGAAAGGAAGGAAAAAGGATGAAGAAAGGAAGGAAAAAGGATGGAGAAAGGATGGAGAAAGGATGGAGAAAGAAAGGAAAAAGGAAGGAGAAAGGATGGAGAAAGGATGGAGAACGGAAGGAAAAAGGAAGGAGAAAGGATGGAAAAAGGATGGAGAAAGGATGGAGAGAGGAAGGAGAAAGGATGGAAAAAGGATGGAGAAAGGATGGAGAAAGGAAGGAGAAAGGATGGAGAGAGGAAGGAGAAAGGATGGAGAAAGGAAGAGGAACGCAAAGAGACACAGGGAAACGAAAAGGGTGAAAAAGGCGAGAGAAGGCAAAAAGACGGAGAGAGTAAAAGAGAGGAAGGAGAAGAGCGAGCGAGTGTTCTTCTTTACGCAGCTGCTGGAGGCGTTCACAAAGAGCCTCTGATTGGACCGAGTCTGAGCGCCGCCTCCCCCACCGGCACGTTTGAACTGACGCCACAGCGTTTTTACAGCTCGTCTTTACAGAAAAAAGAGAAAAGAAAAAGAAGTTCAATTACGTTCGCAGTTTTACGACACTCGTGAGCCCCGGCACCACCCGAATACAACAACACTACGCGTAAGGCAATACTACTGCCTCGCAATACTTATATATATGCACGTACTGCCACAATTATCACTACTACTGCTGCTACAGCTACTGCTACTGCTACTACTGCTACTGCTACTACTGCTACTACTGCTGCTACTGCTAGTGCTACTGCTACTACTGCTACCACTGCTGCTACTGCTACTGCTACTACTGCTACTACTGCTACTGCTACTACTGCTACTGCTACTGCTACTGCTACTGCTACTGCTACTACTGCTACTACTACTACTACTACTGCTACTACTACTACTACTACTGCTGCTACTGCTGCTACTGCTACTACTGCTACTACTACTACTACTACTACTACTAATACTACTACTACTACTACTACTGCTGCTGCTACTACTACTACTACTACTACTACTACTACTACTGCTGCCACTGCTACTACTGCTACTACTACTACTACTACTGCTGCTACTGCTGCTACTGCTACTACTGCTACTACTACTACTACTACTACTACTACTACTACTACTACTACTACTAATACTACTACTACTACTACTACTGCTGCTGCTACTACTACTACTACTACTACTACTGCTGTTCAGTTCAGTTTGTTCTCTAGAGTCCAAGAAAATCGAGCGTCGTCGGTTGGTAACGCTGCGTTCGCTGGACACTGAGAGGAAAAGTCGAGGGTCCGGCTTGTTTTGTGCTTTTTATCTCGGAGAGTCAGGATTGTGACGTGCCCTGTAATGAAATCACAGAGTTTTAATAGAACTAACCAGTGAGTTTTGTTGTCGCTCACATTTTCCGAAGCTAAACGTTAAGCTAGCTCACGTTGCACCTTCATTAAACAGTGGTGTTGGGTCTTTTTTTTGCACAGATATGTCGCTCTTATCCACGGACAACTAACCGTAAATGTTTTCACGTTTAGTCAAAAAGCTCAAATGTTTACGATTTTAAAATGTCTGTCCGTCTCCATAGCAACGTCAGGTGTTGAAGCCGGGCAGCAGCTTTTGACCCGAGTTCCCGAGAGTGGTAGAGACGGACGGAGATTAGTACAGTGTTATAACGGCTGTGAAAGAACGGCACACATGTAGAAACAGCCTCGCTTCTTTAAAAAAGTAGTAATCTCACCTCTCCGTCTTCACAAATCCTCGCGTCGTATCGTTCCTGAACCTCTACACTTGAACACTTGATTCTGTCTCCTGTTCGACACTCGCTTCACCCCGCACTATATATATATATATAAATCTGTACAGAATGGGCCTGAATAATGCATGATAAATCTAGGCTCGTGTGCGCCGTGCATCTGCCTCCATCTGGGCTTGAATTTATGCGCCGTCTCTCCTTCTGCTCACATCGGGCGGGAGTACGAGCGCCGTTGCTGCTTCTGCATTCATCACGGCGCTAAAGCAGCTCCGCGCTTTATAAACGGCCCTTTGCTTAATGCACTACCTGGCATTTAATAGCGCTTTAACGCCGCCGCCGCCGCCGCCGTTATTGGGCCGAGCGCGGGACGTGGGGGAGGACGAGAGAGTGCGTCGTCGACAAGAACAAGAAAAGGAGAGTGAGATTGTTTGGACACCGCGGGGCGAAGGCGGTTTTAGTCCGACGGGTCAAAACGAGAAAATGGAAACGATGACCCGAGGTTTGTTTTGAGCGCGGAGAGATTTAGCTAACGCGTAAAGTCAACGCTTCATCGCCAGAGAAGAGATATTTTCTCAAACAAATGGAATCAAATCAAGATCTCATCGTATTCTTATTCGCCGCGTCCCTGCTCAATTCAGCTCAAACTCATTCATTTACTTATTCAGCGCTTGTTTTAAAGTAATAGAGTACAATTATTTGCAGCAGTTTGATAATCAAGTCACTAAATCACTCAAATGCAAGTGTATAATCAGCAGTGAGTGCGGTAGAAGCCAAAAAGACTTTTAAAGGCACCGCTCCCAGAAAGTTAATCAACTAAATTGGTCCGTCTCTCTCGGGTTCTGAGTGAGTGACGGATGTAAAGCGCCCCCTTCAGGTCAGACGAGTCATTGAACGAAAATGCAGTTGAGATAAATATATTTTAAATGTTGTTAAAGATTATAAAACATGTTATCACAGAATGTTTTATATTTATAATTCCACTTCCTGTTTGCAATTGATGACACTGGGCCAAAACTCATCTAATGTCAATTTTTGTTTAATTTTACAAATAGAAATACATGATAGCAACTTTATTTTGTTGAGTTATTTTTTACAGCTTCAAAAAATTTTGTTTCTTTGTGTAAATTCTGCATAAACTTTGACTGGAATGAGTGTCCCTGGTGTGATGTCACTTCCTGTCATTTTCTACAGATTTTTTTACGTTTTCTCCACAAAATAAAACTATCATTTATATCTACGACAGGTACACCAAATAGATACATGAATCGTTATACAGATCATCAATTATATCGCCCACTCTCAGACTCTGCCTGTATCTCTTTTTTACGGTGTTGAGTTGTAATAGAATCAATCATGTGATTTCATACATCATACGGTATTGATCCAATTTGTGATTAAAAAAATTAGCTATAATTTTAAAAGAAAGTGGCACATAAAATTGTATTAAAGTACTATATCTTAAGCCTTTCGAACGTTTTTAAGTAGAAAGTATCGATGCTTTGGAGTTACCGAGTTACCATGGCCATGGACGATATAGAAAGAAGCTAAATCAAAGTTTGGGGCCAAAATTCTGCCTGACGGAAACTGAAGTGCTGCGAGTATTTCACACAGAACTATGAAAGAGTCCAATGCAATGCTCTTTTCAAAGCTCTTGGTCAAAGAAGGCAAAGCTAATCCAAGTCTTCATTTTCCTCGTCACTAATTTAAGAGAAGATAAGATATTCCTTTATTGTCCCACATGGGGAAATTTCATTGGTGCAACGCAGGTAGATACAGAGGTAAATACTGAAGAACAGATCACTTATAGGAAGTCTGAAAAACACTTTCAGTAGAAGATCTCCTATAAATAAATGAAAAACTCCCATAGACAAATAAATAAATAAATACATAAATACCATTGCATGTGATCACGACAGTAATTGCACATGAATATGTGTCACGACAGCACATAGGTTGCACATGAACTGCACATGAATTCCAACAGCAATTGCACATATGACAGAATTGCACATCAGTATTAGGTTAGGTCAGTATTGCGAGTATTCAGTACTAACAGTTTTTGTTATAAAGTCTGACAGCAGCAGGAAGGAAAGACCTACGGAACCTTTCCTTCACACAGCGAGGGTGGATCAGTCTCTCACTGAAGCTGCTCTCCAGAGCGGACAGAGTGTCCTGCAGGGGGCGACACTCATGGTCCAGCATAGATGTGAATCTAGCCAGGACCCTCCTGTCCCCCACCTCCTGCACCGAGTCCAGAGCACAGCCCAGGACGGAGCTGGACTTCTTGATGACTCTGTCCAGCCTCTTCCTCTCCTTTCCTCTCTGGGTTTACTCAAAACCCCGAGGAAAGATGTCTCCATAAAAACAAACTGTCCAACCATCTCCGCATCTCCAGTTTTTCTAGTGGAGTAGAAGCTTCCCGAACGCAGTGAACGTAAAGAAATATCCATCGTAACACTCACCCACGATAATGGAGCCGAGACACTTAAAGAAAAAGATGCACCTTTTACTCTGTGGATTTTCTGCCCGCTGCCGACAATCGCTGTGTTTTGATCGCATCTACAGCGCTGCATTCATCTCCGAGCGGCCTTTAGCCCCTCTCTTCGCACATTTATCAGCGACGGCGCGCGGTGTGCTTTACTCCGGGTAAGCCCTCTGAAATCTTACCCTTTCAAAGATGCATGAGCTCCCCGCGCCGCGAAGCCGAACGCCGCAACACACACCGCGGTGTTCACGGCTCAGACCTGTCGCTGGAAATACAGGCTTTAGAAACGCGCGGGAGTTCTTCAAGTACTCACAAAGGTGCTGTTTGCGAGATCGTCCTTGCACCTCTCTCCGGCGCCCCCGGTTTGCGCGACCTTTCACCCCGATGAGGACGAAAAGTTGGTCCGTACGGTGGTTTATTTGCTGCTCGTGCTGCGGATGTTTCAGGGTCTGATGGAAGATTACCGGGTGATTTAAGAAACTTTTAAGAGCTTGCCAGTTGCTTTTCCCGCCATTTTTGTCTTGCCTTCTTTGATACTTTAAGATGTTCCCTTCCTCACTTGATTACATAATTACATTACATTACATTAGCATTGACGTTTACACATTCTTTGGGAAACTTATTCATTTGAAAAATTGCTTGGGTTCCTACTTTTTATTTAAGTGACCCAAATGTAAAGCCACACGATGCAAAATGAACATTTTTGAGCTTTTAACCGTTATAAAACTTTTCTCTCATCAAAAACACACTCCTGTTTACCAGGTTCTCTCTCTCTGAGCCTCAGAAAACACATCTTCCCACATTTGCGAGATCAAAGGTCGCGATCTGGAGGTCTCCTGTGCCCTTTTCATGTCCGTAAATCATCTCCAGACTCGTTCTGAGTATTTCTGACTCAGATCACGTTCATTTCAACTGCGCGCTCGCATTAGCATGTCGGGGCAAGTTAGCTTTTGTATATTTCCCCTCTGCTGCCAGTGGACGGAGTGCTAACACAGATCCTGATAGAAAGTCATGTGTGCCTTTCATTACTTACATTATTTTAAGTTCAAAAACACGAGATGCCAAAGTAAACGTACAAGAGCAAGTTTAAAGGCCAGTAATAATACAAACAATGCGGTTTAATGTGTCCTTTAAATGACCTGTCCAGTCTTTTCAGAGTGAAATATAAATATCCTTTTGATTCCTGCTTGACTAGGAGCTCTCTTCCTCTCCCAGCCGCTGCCCGTCCATTCAAATGTCCACAACATCCGCGTTACGACCTTCTCAGTCCGTTGTTAGAGCGGTTGTCAGAAAGTGCAACTGCCGGAACAGTAAAGCCACTTCTGTTGAAACCTCTCCCGGGCGCCGCATCGACGTCTGCACTCGAGAGCAGAACAAGAGGCTCCGCGGCACTTCACATAACCGCTAAATGATTCCTATTGTGGCCCGGGAAAGTGTAATAAAGCTGTTCAAACAACGAGCGGCGGCCGAAACAAACGGCGGACGAGACGGAATCGGGAGCAAATTGGAAGGACGTTAGATTCAGGAGACGCCGGTTGAAGACGCGATGCCCGAGTCGATGTGATGGGCTAAAATGGCAGCTTTGAAGCGTTCGACGGATACTTTTTATAATTTAAATGGTTCTGAAAAGCATTTCAAAGAGACTTAAGTGAAGACGCAAAGGTTTGGATGGACAAAACATTTCAAGAATTTGTATTTTTTGCACAACAATGTTTTATTTTACTGATTTCCTTTGTTACCAAGTTAATGAAATAAAATGAAATAATAGCATTTTGGAGCGTAATTGGGTTAGTGACTAAAGGACATATATTATGCAGTATTTGTATTGTTATTGGCCTTTAAACTACCTTTAGTTTGGCATTTCATATTTTAGAACTCAAAAGATATGGTATAGTTGAGTTTCAAGTGGCCTCTCACTTCCAGGTCTGGGCTCACAGTTGCACTGATCGTGATTAGCCGGGAGAGATTCACAGAGCGAGTCTGGAGATGATTTATGGAGTTAAAAACAGAAGAAAAGATTCTCAGAGCCGCGTCACTGACTGAGAAAAGGTCAGGAGTGTCTTTTTGATGCTCGGAGGGAGAAAACTTTCTAAACAGGATTCGTCAAACGGGTGCGAATGACACTAACTGCTACTCCGGGTGTGTTTTTGATGTGTTAAAATATGTGTAAAAGCTCCAAAAAGTTGTTATAGCATAAAATGTGTCCCTTTGAGACTGAAGTTGCAAAAAATATACAAAATTACACTGATGGAGGACGGACTTCAGAGCGGAAAGCCTGGATCTCGATGAAACTCCGATTTCCTGCGACGTAGCGATCCTGCTTTAGCGTCTCTGTTGTAGAAATGTGTCCTCTGCATTTGACCCAGTCTTTGAGGTTAAACCTGTGAGGAGCTCTGACCCGTGACTCCAGATCTTGGTCAGGATTTACCCCGCAGGAGGATCAGTTTGTTTACCAGCCCCTCCCTCAATGTTGACGAGCCCCTTTGGGTGTTTGTCTCATGCTCCACTCCCTCCTCCATTAACGGCCTTTTTTCCTCTTACATTATGGATTCCTCGACTCCCTCCTCCTCCTCTTCCTCGCTCCTCTACCTTTCCCTTTCTCCTCTCGTTCCTCTTCGCCGTCCCTCGCCTTCTTTCCCAGGCAGTGCCATGAATCGAGTTCGAATCCATATCGAGATTACGTCGGCTCTTGTCGTGCGTGATCAGCTTCGATCTTTGGGAAAGCGTTCGATCTTCTGTCGGTAAAAAGCGTGCGTGGTTTGGAGCTTCAAAGAAACGTTGCTCGCGCTCGTGTTCCTTCTTGTCACCGCGGCGATCCCCGACCCTGAAATTACAACAAAGCTCAACTTATTCTAGCGTTCCTCGGCCGCGCTAGTGTAGCCTCGCAGTCGTAATGATCGTGATGTGAGATGATGAGATGATGAGATGATTTATGGACTTTGAAAACAGCGTAGATGACCTCAGAGCTCTACCTTTGGACATCACAGATCGGGGAACTTCAGAGTGTTTTCGACGCTCGGCGGGGAGAGTAATGACTAAACGTGATTCATCAAATGATTGTGAATGAAGCTAAATGCAATTCCAGGTCGAACATGTTACAAAAAGTTATACTGTGTGTTCTTTAGTAGAAAAAGCTTCAGTTGTAGTCATCTGGACTCGGTTGAAAAAATAGACGTTTCGACTCTCATCCAAGAGTCATTGTCAATAAAAGAATTTAGATCAAGAACTCCGATATTAATACTGTTCTGTGGTAAGACCCGCCCATTCGGAGGAGCCTTCCTGAAGTAGAAAGAGTTGTTTGTTTCAACAGAAACTCCCCCCTTGTATCTACCGAGCCTATTCAGAATCTTAATGGGCTATTAGAATCCTCTTTGTCTTTGTGAGACCCTGGCTCAACCACCCTGAGTACCTGATTAGCATCTGAATGTCCTTTACCTTTCCAGGGGTTCAGAATCCCATTATAAATAACAGGAAGATTAAACCTTAGCCCTCCATTTCTGTTTAAAGAAGGTCTTTCTTTTTTAACAAAAATAGCTTCCTTGACTCCTCTTTCAAACCATCTTTTCTCCCTGCTTAAAACCTTCACCTCACCGTCTTCAAACGAGTGATTAGAGGCTTCAAGATGGAGATGCACGGCACTCTGAGGTCCTGAACTTATGTGTGTTCTTTAATAACCCCATAAGCTCAGGGGCCTAATATTCCTAAAAAGCCTGGATAAATGGGCCCCATATTAAAGCTGAAGCTGTTCCTGAACCTCTGGAGCCTTTGTGGAGCTGAGACTCTGGAGTTTTAGACTGTTTTACTCTAATCATAAGTAAAAACATGCTTTGCTCACAGGAAATAAATAAATATATGACTGAGTGAAGCTGGTTTCTATAGTGATCGACTGATTGACACTAAAATTAGCCTCTGTTTGTTTTGACGATTCTCTTTTAAAAGCTGAAGTTAAATTCACTTAAAATGAGTTTAGGGACGTGTAATAAAGCAAAAAAGTCCAGGCAGAATCCATACAAAGTCCTGTTCATTTTTTGATTTATTTTTGGGTATTTTATTACTTGTGGGTTTGAAGAACAAACTGAGCCTGATGCTTCCCAGAATGATTGATTTGACGGGAAATAAGAGAGTTAAAGCTTCATTTTTATGTACAGCAGATCGAGAGCTCTTTTATCAGACGTGGACGAAACAGAATTGAATCGAGAATTGTGATCGATTGATATAAGGAACTTTTTGGTCGTATCGCCGAGCTGCTTCTATCTCCTTTTCCCGCTCTCATCCCTCTTCCCATCTACTTCTCTCTGACCCAGCGCTCATCCTCTCTCCCCCTCTCTCCCGCCTCCCTCTGCACCGTCGTAATCAGCTTATCCCATGTGTGTCCGAGCCCCTGAGTCTGCGCCGCTCCTTCTCTTTGTCTCACACCCATTCAGCGCACACAGATTAGAAACGCCTGTTCTGCGCCGCCTTTGTCTCGTGACGAGCGTTGCAAATGTTACACCAGCGGCGGCCGCGAGAGACACGAACGCCGACACAACAAGAGAGAGACACGAACGCAGACACAACGAGAAGAGCCAACACAACGAGAGACACGAACGCCGACACAACGAGAAGAGCCAACACAACGAGAGACACGAACGCCGACACAACGAGAAGAGCCAACACAACAAGAGAGACACGAACGCCAACACAACGAGAAGAGCCAACACGAGAGAGAGACGAATGCTGACACAACGAGAGAGACACAAACGGCAACACAACGAGAAGAGCCAACACAACAAGAGAGACACGAACGCCAACACAACGAGAAGAGCCAACACAACGAGAGAGAGACGAACGCCGACACAACAAGAACAGCCAACACAACAAGAGAGACACAAACGCCAACACAACGAGAAGAGCCAACACAACGAGAGAGAGACGAATGCTGACATATCGAGAGAGACACAAACGCCAACACAACGAGAAGAGCCAACACAACGAGAGAGAGACGAACGCGACACAACGAGAACAGCCAACACAACAAGAGAGACACGAACGCCAACACAACGAGAAGAGCCAATTCAACGAGAGAGACACGAACGCCGACACAACGAGAGAGACACAAACGCCGACACAACGAGAGAGACACGAACAGCAACACAACGAGAGAGACACAAAAGCCGACACAACGAGAGAGACACAAACGCCGACACAACGAGAGAGACACGAACGCCGACACAACGGAAGAGCCAACACAACGAGAGAGAGACGAACGCCGACACAACGAGAACAGCCAACACAACAAGAGAGACACGAACCCCAACACAACGAGAGAGACACTAACGCCAACACAACGAGAAGAGCCAATTCAACGAGAGAGACACGAACGCCGACACAACGAGAGAGACACAAACGCCGACACAACGAGAGAGACACGAACGCGAACTTAACGAGAAGAGCCAACACAACGAGAGGGACACGAATGCCAACACAACGAGAGAGACACGAACGCCAACACAGCGAGAAGAGCCAACACAACGAGAGAGACACGAATGCCAACACAACGAGAGAGACACGAACGCCAACACAACGAGAAGAGCCAACACAACGAGAGAGACACGAACGCCAACACAACGAGAAGAGCCAACACAAAGAGAGGAACACGAACGCCGACACAACGAGAGAGACACGAACGCCAACACAACGAGAAGAGCCAACACAAAGAGAGGAACACGAACGCCGACACAACGAGAGAGACACGAACGCCGCTACAACGAGAGAGACACGAACGCCGACACAACGAGAGAGACACGAACGCCGACGCAACGAGAGAGACACGAACGCCGACGCAACGAGAAGAGCCAAAACAACGAGAGAGACACAAACAGCAACACAACGAGAGAGACACGAACGCTAACAAAACGAGAGAGACACAAACGCCAACACTACGAGAGAGACATGAACAGCAACAGAACGATAGAGACACGAACGCCGACATGAGAGAAACGAAAGCCAACACAACGAGAGAGACATGAATGCCAACACTACGAGAAGAGCCAACACAACGAGAGAGACACGAACTCCAACACAGCGAGAGAGACACGAACAGCAACACGAGAGAGACACAAAAGCCAACACAACGAGAGAGGCACGAACGCCAACACAACGAGAGAGACACGAACGCCAACACAACGAGAGAGACACGAACAGCAACACAACGAGAGAGACACGAACAGCAACACAACGAGAGAGATATGAACAGCAACCCAACGAGAGAGACACAAACGCCAACACAACGAGAGAGACACGAACAGCAACACAACGAGAGAGATACGAACAGCAACACAACGAGAGAGACACGAACAGCAACACAACGAGAGAGATACGAACAGCAACACAACGAGAGAGATACGAACAGCAACACAACGAGAGAGACACGAACAGCAACACAACGAGAGAGACACACACAAACGCCAACACAACGAGAGAGATACGAACAGCAACACAACGAGAGAGATACGAACAGCAACACAACGAGAGAGACACACACAAACGCCAACACAACGAGAGAGATACGAACAGCAACATAACGAGAGAGACACGAACGGATGGATGAACGGGGCCGCACAGGCCGGGCCTGCACAGATTGGAGCGCGGCGGAGTAAGTCGCGGCCGCTCTTGACGGACAGTGACCAAGCGGCGAACTCAGTGACCGCATAATCCCTTTCGTTAAGTCCGGCCGAGCACGCACTGTCCTGCAGATGCGCGGTCAGCACAAGCACGAGATGTCCAGCTCACGGGGTCAGGAGCCTGAACGGATGGTTTCTCGTCGCCTGCTCGTCTGCAGCGATAGAGACCGTTATCGCTTTGCTGTGGAGCGATGATGTGTCCATGGAGACGAGCAGTTGGTGTGACCTCTGACCTCTGTTACAAAAATTTGCAAAGTTAAAGGACGAAAGTTGTACATACTGTACTTCGTCATGTTCAGTCTCTTTCACGTTTGTTTTGTTCTTCTTGTTCACGAGCTCGTCTCCCGCCGCGCCTCACAAAGGACTCCGTTTCAAATGTCCAAGATGTATGACGTCATAGGTAGATCTTGAAACCTTGAGGTCCTTTGTGTTGTTTTTAAGTTCATAAACCATCACCATAATGAGCATTTCTGCCTCACATCACGTTCAACCGGCCAATCGCCAAAACCTCGTGAGGGAACCTCTGATTGGTATATATGATTTTAAACTTTTTACGATTGTCAAATGTTTACTTTGTTTGGTTTATTTGTACCTGTTGTACATATAAATGATAGTTTTACACCAATCGAGCAGGTATTTGAGGAGAAAACCTTGAAATATCTGTGGAAAATGACAGGAAGTGACATCACACCAGGATCACTCATTCCAGACAAGTTTATGCAGAATTTACACAAATAAACAACTTTTTTTTACTCTTTAAACATTAATTCAACAAAATAAAGTCAATTAAAAAGAATTGTGACATTAGATCATCATCATAGTCATCAATTACAAACAGGAAGTGAAATAATAAACCTAAAAAAATGTGCTATTCTGTGAAAACATTTTTTGAATTTTTAGCAAAATTCCAAATATGTTTATCTGAACTTCGTTTTAGTTCAACGAGTCGTCCGGCCTGCAGGGGGCGCTTTAAGCTCTAAAACACCAGATGCCAAAGCAAAGTTTAAAAGTCAATAACGATACAATTGATGCATAATATTCATCCTTTTAATTGTTACGATAACGGACAGAACAAACGTGTGAGATCAGAACTTCGCTTCATTTCCGTATTGAGCATTATGCAAATGAAGGGCTGCACCTTTATGCAAACAAAGGGCTGCACCGTTATGCAAACAAAGGGCTGCATCGTTATGCAAACGAAGGGCTACACCGTTATGCAAACGAAGGGCTGCACCGTTATGCAAAAGAAGGGCTGCACCATTATGCAAATGAAGGGCTGCACCGTTATGCAAACAAAGGGCTACACCGTTATGCAAATGAAGGGCTGCACCGTTATGCAAACAAAGGGCTGCACCGTTATGCAAACAAAGGGCTGCATCGATATGCAAATGAAGGGCTGCACCGTTATGCAAATGAAGGGCTGCACCGTTATGCAAAAGAAGGGCTGCACCGTTATGCAAATGAAGGGCTGCACCGTTATGCAAATGAAGGGCTGCACCGTTATGCAAAAGAAGGGCTGCACCGTTATGCAAATGAAGGGCTGCACCGTTATGCAAAAGAAGGGCTACACCGTTATTCAAATGAAGGGCTGCACCGTTATGCAAAAGAAGGGCTACACCGTTATTCAAATGAAGGGCTGCACCGTTATGCAAAAGAAGGGCTACACCGTTATTCAAATGAAGGGCTGCACCGTTATGCAAAAGAAGGGCTACACCGTTATTCAAATGAAGGGCTGCACCGTTATGCAAAAGAAGGGCTACACCGTTATTCAAATGAAGGGCTGCACCGTTATGCAAAAGAAGGGCTGCACCGTTATGCAAATGAAGGGCTGCACCGTTATGCAAAAGAAGGGCTGCACCGTTATGCAAATGAAGGGCTGCACCATTATGCAAATGAAGGGCTGCACCATTATGCAAATGAAGGGCTGCACCGTTATGCAAATGAAGGGCTGCTCCGTAATCACAGCTTTAGCCAATTCACCTGCGCGGCCCACGGTAAACACGAGCGCTTGTCCAGGTGCGCGCCGCAACCGTGGCGACCGCACAGCTAATTAGAATTAATGAGATTTACACGGGAAAGAATAGGTTCCTAAGCAGCTTACCCACTCACGAGGAGGCGATAGGTTTGATTCACTCTTCTCTCCTTCTTTCTTCTCCTTCATTTGTTTGTTTTTGTGTTTTTATTTCTCCTTGTTTCCTTTCCTCACCTCTTCTCCTTGCTTCCTTTCCTCACCTCTTCTCCTTGCTTCCTTTCCTCACCTCTTCTCCATGCTTCCTTTCCTCACCTCTCATCCATGCTTCCTTTCCTCACCTCTTCTCCTTGCTTCCTTTCCTCACCTCTTCTCCTTGCTTCCTTTCCTCACCTCTTCTCCATGCTTCCTTTCCTCACCTTCTCCCTCGTTACACTTGGCCAGGTGCAGAATTTGGACGCATCCATCCGCTCCGTGCTTTTCCGCGAGCTTAAACACTTCACTTTGAACGGGCAGGAGATTTTAAAAGTGTCCGGCTCATGCGGCGATGCACGAGCGAGTGACTCACTGGGTCAACAGAGAGTGAGGCCCTGGACCAAGCGGTCAGCTCTACAGCGGTCAGCTCTACAGCGGTCAGCGCTACAGCGGTCAGCTCTACAGTGGTCATCTCTACAGCGGTCAGCTCTACAGTGGTCAGCGCTACAGTGGTCAGCTCTACAGCGGTCAGCTCTACAGCGGTCAGCTCTACAGCGGTCAGCTCTACAGCGGTCAGCTTTACAGCGGTCAGCTTTACAGTGGTCAGCTCTACAGCGATCAGCTCTACAGCGGTCAGCTCTACAGCGGTCAGCTCTACAGCGGTCAGCTCTACAGCGGTCAGCTTTACAGCGGTCAGCTCTACAGTGGTCAGCTCTACAGCGATCAGCTCTACAGCGGTCAGCTCTACAGTGGTCAGCTTTACAGTGGTCAGCTCTACAGCGGTCAGCTCTACAGAGGTCAGCTTTACAGTGGTCAGCTCTACAGTGGTCAGCTCTACAGCGGTCAGCTCTACAGTGGTCAGCTTTACAGTGGTCAGCTCTACAGTGGTCAGCTCTACAGCGGTCAGCTCTACAGTGGTCAGCTCTACAGTGGTCAGCTTTACAGCGGTCAGCGCTACAGCGGAAGTGACAAGAGCGTTTAAAACATGATTTAAACGTGTCAAAACGCAGTTCTTATGACACTTGCTGCAGACACAGGGCTTCGTGCTCCGCGTGGGGACGATAACATCAAGTTATTTCCTCTGTCATTTAAATCAACTCATGAATACACTTATTTTGAAGGTCAGAAGAGCGAATATGGAAATGAGTCATCCTTCATTTACCCAGGAAAGTCCCACTGAGACTCAGAGTTCCAGTTCCCGTGGAGTCTTTTCCTCGTCTGTCTTAATCACAAAAGTACCGCACTTATTGTTTTCCCCACACGGATTATGGATGCGACAAAAAACGACTTTTTTATTGCCGCACTAATGTCATCCTGCAGGCCGTTTTCACCTCCGTCATTTATTTACATCATAAACAGCCAGTCTCTCCCCCGTTATGGTCCCACCTTTCCTCACCTTTGTCCCGCCTGTGTCGCTGTGGGCGTCGCTCATTGGCTTCGCTCCTTTATGGAGACGGAGCGAGCCCATAACGTCCCATGGCCCCTTAATGGAAAAAAGGCACGGACCGTCTCACAAACGTGTAAGCAAACACAGCTCCTGGCTGTTGACTTTGGCGCGAACCCCCCTGAGAGCGCCCGGTGTCCCGACGCAGCCGCGCGCATGCTAATCGCGCCCGCTCGTCACTCGCGCCTCTTAAAGCGGCGGCGGCGGGGCTCGGAGAGGTGCGATGGGGGGTTTAACATCTGCGGTTGCTCGGGGCGACTCCGGGACGAAAGAAGTCTGATTTTATGACGATTGTTTGAGGTCGAAAGAGTTGCAGTTTTTATTTTGCTCGCGGTGTTAAACGTCGACTACTTTGCAGCGCTTTTTTACCATTTGAAGAATATTCTGTTCATTTATTATTGTCTTGACATTGAAGTATTTATCTTCATGATTTCACTGATTTTGGCCAATCGTGACCAAGTACTATTAAAATTGAATTGTAGATGTGTTTTAATTGTTCTTTGGACGATACAGACTCTAAAACACATAAGAAAATACCTTTAACAACAAAGACGGCGGCGTTATTAAGTCAAAATGTCAAAAAAGGAATGAAGAATTTTCAATTTTCCACAATAATACACATAATTATTCTCATTTAGAAGGCTTAAGCATTATTTCATTGGTTGATAATGAATTTAAAAAGTTTCTATGTACAAAATGCTACAGAGATACAGTTTATTTTTATTTTTTAATCCAAACTGATGATCTACAATTGTTGAAAGGATCATTCTTTGCTCATCTCGTCATATTAATCTTATTTCTCAAAGGTTGAACAATGGCACTTTCTGAAGCGATGGTGAAAGCAGAATTCAACTTTTTTTTATGTTGACAGAGATTTGACGGAGAGTTTCTTTTTGTTTCGTGTAATTACAGATGTACCCACTAATCCCGCCTTCACGAGACATATAAGCCCCGCCTTCACGAGACATTTAAGCCCCGCCTTCACAAGACATTTAAGCCCCGCCTTCACGAGACATTTATCATTATTAGTGTTTTCAACGTGACACTTTCCAAACTGAACTTTGTGAGTCTCTGATGACGAGACAGAATCCTTTGTTTTGAGTGTAAATGTGTTTTTATGAGTTTTAGTCCAGGAAGAAGCCATTTATATCTGGGTTTGAAAAAAAAAACAGTTTACATGGTCGAATGAAGGGAAATAAATGAAATAAAATGAATACATAAAATAAAATGAATAAATAAAATGAATAAATAAAATAAAATGAATAAAATGAATAAAATGAATAAAATGAATAAAATGAATAACATGAATAAAATGAATAAAATGAATAAAATGAAATGAATCAAAATAAAATCAATAAAATAAGTCAATACATTCAATAAATTCAATCAAATCAATCAAATAAATCAATCAATCAATAAAATCAATAAAATAAGTTCTAAAAAGTTTTAAAAAGTTTAAATAAGTTTAAATAAAATAAATCAATAAAATAAATCAATAAAATCAATAGATACAAGAAATAAAATAAATCAATAAAACCAGGGTTGCAAGATGAACCGCAATCAAATCGAAACAGGAATTTAAATGGTCGCAATTAGCATATTGCAAAGGCTGCAATTTTGCAAGTTTCTAGTATTAGTATAGAGTGTTTTCTATCATATTTTCTTTGCAAACCTTCTTCTGCAAAAAACTGTTCAACCGGTGAAAATGAAAAACGTGTCCTGCACATTTTCCCGCCCTGAATAAAACCATAAACCTTGAACATTGCTTTGTGCGTGTTCCATCTCGCGCCGCTTCATAAACATGTGATCACACTCGCACCTCCTCAGAGATAAACACGTCCGTCATTGACTCGCACTTTTCCCGAGAAGAGCCGTCCCCCGACCTCCACGTTTGCCTTGGGAGTCTGAATGGGCCCCACGGCGAGAGACGGCGCCGCCTGATTAAACCCGGCGCGAGGAGGCCAACCGGAGCCTCCAGCGTCACCTACGGGAGCGTCACCTACGGGAGACACTCGGCGGCGACGCGGGCGACTTCGTGGTCTTTATCGAACTAAACCTGATCCATTTGTCCGCCGGTGATTCTCGACCAGCGTTCAAGTCTCTCACGTTCCCCTTCCCCTCCTCGCTCGGGCGCTCTCTTTACCACAGCGAGTCCAGAACCCGTGCTTCTCTTTGACAAATCGCTCAAAGTCGATGACAAACCTTCCCTGGATTTCCCGTTCTCCGGTTCTCCAAATCTACCTGTGGCAATTGCCTTGTAAAAGTCGCTGGCGTGTGGGAATATCGAGTAGGTCAATCGATAATTGGGATTATTCAGGTCTCAATGTCATCGTGAGAACCAAAACAATGATAATCGTGACAGTTTTAGAAGTCTTTTTAAGTTTAGTTATTTATTTTTGTTGGTGCTTTCTAATGTACCGACCAACTGCATTTCAGTTCAATGAGTCGTCCGACCTGCAGGGGGCACTTTATCGTGGAGTAGTTTTGTTTTTTTTGCGCTCTGAGGAAGTGGATTTCATCACCAGGATTCATCAAACTAAACTAGCATGAACGGCTCTAAATGCGACTCCTCGTGCGTTAGAACACGCTTCAAACCGTCATACGTGTCCTTCAAGTTTCTGGAGGAACACGAGGAACTTGGAGGACGCTCACTGCAGTCGTGGAGACGATACGCCAACGCCGCACGGGACACACACTTTGCCATTCCGCCCGCCACACCCGCCGACAACAACAACAACACCATCTACGCCTCGTTGTTCGACCGCCTTCCGCTCATATCGACCTCAACCCTCCGTACGTTCTCGCACGTTTTCCTCGCACTCAGACTCTTTCCCTCCTATTTACCAGCTCGCTAATCCTCCTCGCGCTCCTCCTCCGCCTCCATGTCCACCGGCGAATCCAATCGCTCCTAATGCATTGACACACGGCGCGATATAATTGAATTAACAAGCTACACATCCTTATCTACTTTTCATTCACTCACTCGGCCTGAAGCGCGACCGCTATCAGCGCCTTTTCGCCCGCCGCTCCTCTATGTTTGATGAGGACCTTCAAGCGCTATTTGATATATTTCCACCTCAAGGCGAACTGTGTTTTTTCCTTCTTCTTCTTCTTCTTCTTCTTCTTCTTCTTCTTCTTCTTCTTCTTCCCTCCGTTCCCTCCCTCCACGTGCGAGGAGAGTTTGCAGCATTTCCACTCTCGCTGTCTTGTTCCACGATGAATATTTGAATGCGATTGTGATTTATTCATTTTGCCGCCGCGCTGGACTTGAATGAGGCGTTTTCAGGGGGATTTGACCGCAGAAAGTTTTCAGACAACTTTTTGATTCTTTCATGTTTTAGTATGAAAGAAATTAAATGCAGGTTGCCCCGTATGAGCGAAACAAGTTGTTTGTTGTAGAAAGTTTTACTAAAGAATAAGGATTTAACGGTCGTATTTAAATATTTTTTGTCCATGTGAAATTGTAGCTCTTATTTCTTAGAATTTTTTGCCAAACTAGGATTCAGTTTTATATGTTTCTGTGAGCAGAGTTGTATTTGATTACACCATAATAAAATGTAAGATATTTTTTGAATCTTTTATTTTCAAAAATGTCTTAAAATGTAGAAATAAATTCACAGAAAAAAGAAATATGAATTACAAGTTATAAAAGATTGAATTTTCTGAGCTTCATCCTGTTTACATGGTCCTCTCCCTTCTGAGCCTCAGTAAACACTCCGTTTAAAATGTTTGATTCGTGACATCAAAGGTAGCGATCTGGAGGTCTCTTGTGCTGTTTTTGAGTCCGTAAATCATCACAGACTCGTTTCTGATCACTTCTGCCTCACGTCACCGTCTGTTTGCTTACGTCGGGGTAAGCTAGCTTTTGTTTATTCCCTCATGGTAATTCCCTCTGCTGCCTGTAGATGGAGCGCTAACACAAATCCTAATGAGGGAACTGAGAGAAATGTGATATTTTAAGTTCTAAAATCACGAGACACCAAAGGGTTAAAGAGCGGGTTCGAAGGACAAAACCAACAGAAATAATGCATCACATGTGGAAGTGTCATGGCCGACGGGTGACGGTGAGTGACGGCGAGTGACGGCAAGTGACGGCGAGTGACGGCGAGTGACGGCGAGCCTTGCAGAGCTTTGTGTTTTGCCGTGGCGTTTCCCTCGAGGCCTCAAAAGGGCGAACCCTGCTGGTCGTTCAGAAAGGCTAGAAGATTAATCGCAAACTAATGATTGTCAACTAATTTAGTGAGTAAATAATCGTTTTCTGAGGTTTTATGACTCAGAAAAAATGCGCGAAGCAGGGAATTTGTGGAAAATGTCGTTTTTTTCTAGTCGATACTCAATCAAGAGGTCGTCAAGCAGCGCCACTTTAGCGTTGTCCAAATAAAACCTCCAAATCACTTGCTTGTGCATCCAAGCGAACCAAGCAATATAATCGTTCTCTGATTGGATGCTGGGGGAAACATCTCTGCTTATAATTTCTCATTAGAAACTCCTCTGCCATCAATAACGAGACGATGAGGCCGTTTGAAGAGCTCGACGTAAAAGATCATTTGCGGTACGCCGTGTTCTTGAGAGCAATGTTGTCGTTTTTTTTTCCCGGTCCGATTTCGCCCCGGCCACATAAATCTTAGTCTAATTTGCGGGGCTGCCGGTGTCGTTGTAATCATTAGCGACTGGAGCAGAGGAGAAGTTTTCCATCACGGCGGAGTCCTTGAGTCAAAGTCAGAAGACAGGACTTCATACGCTAACTCTGCCTTTCACACATGGGCGCTCCCAATTAGCACGTCCCGGATATTAGCGTTAGCCCTTCGCGTTCTTCTCTGTGACTGCAAAATCTGCGATGCTACTTTCGAATCCAGTGATAGTGCGAACGGAAATGGAATACGGTCGACTGCAGGGATGTTGGCGCTACGTGGATTTTGTCGTTTTCTGTTTGCGGAAACTTTTATTTCTCCATGGAGACGTTGTTGTTTTGCCTGAAATGTTCCACAAAACGGCATGAAACTTACAGCGGCAATGTCCATGGAGAGAAATAAAGACCGTCTGTGAATACATAAATGAAATTAAGATACGTTTATACTATATTATTGTGGGACATTTACGGCAAAGCAACTGGGCTGTACACTTACATTTCAATTTGTGTTTGTGAAGTCCAAAACCACAGCAGCAGTTGCAGGGCTTCTCAGAATGGATTTCACCAACAGAAAGTTAGAAAATAAGACAATGAAAGAGTCATTGATCAATAATAAATAAGCAGATTAACCAACGTTGACAGGAGTTAAGCAAGTGGGGAACTGTCCTCTGTCCTTAGAGTCTTGGACTACAAAAACCAAAGAGGAGGAGAACCACAGTGAAGGAGAGATCCTACTTCCACGGACGGTCAGACTGTAGATGGTCCAGGACGAGACCAGGACAAAATCAAGATGAAATCAGGACGAGACCAGGACGAAACTAGGACAAGACCAGGAAAAGACCAGGACGAAACCAGGACAAGACCAGGACGAAACCAGGACAAGACCAGGACTAGACCAGGACTAGACCAGGATGAAACCAGGACAAGACCAGGACGAAACCAGGACTAAACCAGGACGAAACCAGGACAAGACCAGGACGAAACCAGGACTAGACCAGGACTAGACCAGGACTAGACCAGGACTAGACCAGGACTAGACCAGGGCAGACCAGGACGAGACCAGGACAAAGCGTGTCATCAGCATCAGCCCTGTAGATGGTCCAGGACCTGATGCACATCCATTTCCAGATGGAGTCTGTAGAGCAGAAACACTCACGACTGAGGGACAGAAGCTCGTCTGATACAGCCGAGGTCGTCCAGACGTAGCAGTCGAAGTCGAGAAGTGTCGGCCTAAAAACCTGAAACGCTGCTGGCAAACGCTCTAAAAAACAGAAGTAGAAGCTCAAAAGTATCTCGACATATTATCAGACACAAAGAGACCACACGACCACAGGCGTTCACAGACTTTACTACAAATAAACAGTGTATTTATTCTGTATACATATTAAACTCACACAAAGACACAAAGACAACTCATAATGGCAAGAAATGTGTCCAACCTTTTGGCCATTTTACACTTAATACAGAGTCAGTTTTATTCTAGCTACAAACGGGTTTAAATCCTTAGTTTTACTCGTTACTTACTTGTTTTATAGCTGGTTTGGCCCTGGTTTGGTTCCTCTTTAGCCCTCACTTGGCTCTATTGTTCCGAGGTTATATCTTAATGGTTCTTATCGATTAAGACGGCAGTAGGAAATAATAGGCGGTGATTTGTGGGTAACGTTGTAAAGTGAATGCGCCGCGAGCAAAAAACCACATGCATTTTTCATGAGAACGGTGCTTTAGGTTTGTTTCCCCGTAAAAAACAGGGAAAAATGGTAATACATGAGGCATTTTATATCAGAAACCATCATTTATTAATCGCAGAGTGCAAACCTTTTCCTCCCTTTGGCGTCACGAGCACGGCGGGCCAACAGGGGGCGGCGGCGCTCTGACCCGGTCAAATGCAGCAAAGTCCAACGGTAAACTTAAGGTCAGGAGTTGTAATGTCTCAGTATTTGTGTTACATTTTCTTATTGTTTTTATCCGTATATACCATTGTAGTGTTTGTGAACAGAACGCCTTGATTCTATAGGCGGTACAGTTGTTTACGTTAGCTCTGAAGCATTAGCATTAGCATTTCCGTATCAACTGTGTAGCGTAGTTTGTCAACGTTTAGCGCCAAGATTAGCATTCGTGATCTGAAAATGTAGTGATGTTGCAACAAATCTAACATGTTATTTGTTGAACTTGTGAGTCGGGCGTTTGACATCGTTGCCAAGTATAATGAGCGTGTAGGCGACAACCGTCCGCGTGCGCCATCTGCACACACGTAAAAAGGGCTGTAATCCTTTAGTCGTTTAGTTGATTAATCGGTCATTGGCGTCTTAAGCTTGGATTATACTTCTTATAGTCTGCGCAGGTTTCATGTGGTGTCAACAGTAGAAATCTGAGCAAGCTGCTACAAAATCCCATTCATATCCGCGCAGAACCGTCCGCATGGTTGCAATTTTTTTCCCTGACGCCGACGCGGAAAATCAGGTCAGTGCGGACGATGCACGAGGGGGCGTCAAGCACAAACCCACCTTAAGTCAACCAACAATGTTATTAGTCAATTAGTAGACCTGGTTAAGGCCTGGTTTAGGCCTGCTTTAGACCTGTTTAGCCCTGTTTAGACTTGGTTTAGACCTGTTTAGACCTGTTTAGACCTAGTTTAGACCTGTTTATACCCGTTTAGACCTGTTTAGACCTAGTTTAGACCTGTTTATACCCGTTTAGATCTGGTTTAGACCTGTTTAGACTTGGTTTGGACCTGTTTAGACTTGGTTTGGACCTGTTTAGACCTGGTTTTGCAGTTATTTTGTTTGGATTAAATGGGGCAAAAGCAAAAAAAAGGAGGAGATATAGAAACAGTTAGCTTTTCTGTAGATAGTTTTATTTTGGAGGTTGTAGCCGTTTGAGTTAGATTCATGGAGATACTTGATATTTCTAGAGGTTTGGCCACACCCTCTTTTCGGGGCATGTCTTTGGTCAACTTCAGCCCTAAAAACCTCATAATTCATATTTTTATTTTATTTTGTTTACAGTAGTTCCAGGCTGTTCCGTGCACGTCAGTCCTGGATTGGTCTAGAAGTTATCACTTTTTAGTCCTGTCGTCGCCGTTCGTAATTTGCGGCGGAGACTCGACCGCGCCAGCTCGTCGCCGCGGTGCGTTTGCTCTGTCTGGGACGTTCCGCGGCGAGGGCATCGACTTCGTCTCTTATCGCGCTCTCCAAACGTGCGTTGTCGCGTCGGCGTGAGGCAACCCCTTCAAAGCAGCAGAACACATTTTTGTGACAGCGAAAAGTGGCAGAAATCCCAGCGGCTGCCGTGCTCGCTGGCCTTTGCCGCCTCTGCATAAAGTCTTGGCGTTCGGTGGCGTGGAGAAATCTGTGGTGTCGTGTGTCACAGTGAAATGAGTCCCCCCCAGGCCCTCAGTGTCTGTTCCTCTGCCGCCGCACTGCAAAATATCTACTGTGAGTTAAAGTCGCCTGTTCCAGTGTGAGGTTATGCTATGATTATTTAGGTCCTTATTGACATTGTGATTAAAGCCAAAACAATTATTAACTATCGGAAGAATAAAATTATTATTATCATTACTATTATTATGTATTATGTTGTTTTATTATTATTATTAACATTTCATTATTATTATTTATTTATTTTGTATTATTTATTTATTTATTCATTTACTGTTATTATTGTTATTATTATTATCATTTTATTATTATTATAATTATTATTATGTATTATTTTGTTTTATTATTTAGTATTCAATTTTGTATTATTATTATTATTATTTTATTATTATTTTGTCTTATTTTGTTTTATTATGTATTATTCTTATTATTAATAAAAGCCTCTGTAGATTTGAAACAAGCCGGTCCACGTTCCGAGTGGCCTGTATCAATAAGAAAATGTTTGTGGAGTTGATAGGATTCAGGTTGTTTGCTTTTTCATAGGCAACTGTTACTTGGCAACCAGATTGTAAACTAGAGCCAAAATCCATTTCAAATCATACAATAATTACAATTTGACAAACAATTACAACCAACGACACATTCTTATAGTTTAAACTGTCATGAAAAAATCGTAGGTTTCAAATTGTCACGGCATTTCTGATGGTACGGCGCTTTTTGATGACATCACAGAGGGATTCTGTCGTCGAACTCGACTCACAAACTGCAAATCAACTCTTTTAAAACTTATTTCTCTTGTTTACTGGTTTAGTCATTCTAATTCTGCTTCAGACCTTGTTCAACTCAAGTGTAATTCAGGAATAATAGTCAACTTTAATTAAAATATATAATAGCAGTTGTCATATTATCATTATTGAACTAGTTTGGGGGATTTTGAGTGACACCAACATGTGAGAAATCTGGCCCTGAGTGACACATTGTTGAATCTCCCTGTTTTGGAGGATCAGACTAAATAAATCTGACAAACAGTCACTAATACTCTGCCTTTCGAACTCCCGCAGATGTATTTTTTCTCAGTGCAGCCTCCGAGTTGCATCATTTGGACTCTTTTCCGGGCAGATTTACGGCGTGAGGCGGCGAAGGAGAGCGGAGGCGCCGTGAAAACATCTGTAGACGCGTTTACATGATCGCCGTCACGTCTGCCACCGCGGATTACACCAGCAGACGTCTGAAAAAACGTCTGACAATTTGGAGCGTTTTCGGGCAGAGGAATGAATCCACTTTTTTTGTCACTTTTCGCTGCTGTGTAAATAACGAGACGGTAACGTTGAGCGGTCGTATACCTGTGAGTAGTGGTGGGACGCGCGGTTCTTCTGGTGGTGTTTTGAAGCAGAGAAATGCATAGAATGTTCCGCAGTATGGCATTAAACTGATCTAACTTGCGTTTATTCATTTAAATGTGTTTTGAGGGTTGAAACATCGCATTGAGCACCATTAACTCTACTCTACTAACCCTAACTTACTGTAAGCTGTTTGTCTCCAGGGACAGATGTGTTTAATGCCATACTGCGGAACATTCCTGGACATATTAATCAAAATGGACTTTTTTGAGCTTTTAAACATGTTATAACAGTTTTCATTCGTACAAAACATATCTGCTGTTGTGTTTATTTTACTTCATTCACGCTTAAAGTTTCATTAATCTGTTAAATTTTCCCCTAATTGTTGCGTCACGAGTAAAATCCAGAGTTCTCCTGCGCAGTTTTTTAAGTCCACAAACCGTCACCGGACTAGCATAGCATTTTACACGCACTGCGCCTGATTTTTACTCTTATTAAATCGCATTTAAACTCTTTATGTCTCCTGAGCATCCCAAATATTCAGTTTATAAAGTGCTTTTCCCTCAATACTTAAAACCCGGAGTGAGTTTTTCCCGTCCCGCATAAAGCTAACAAATATTAGCATGCTAACGGCGCACTTGAGAATGAAACGCGCTATAATTCGACGCAGAGAAAGCGCTGCGGTCCTATTTTCCCCTCGAATAGATCCTTTTACAATATATTTAAACTGGAAGAAAACAGATTTGACTGTATTACAAGAACAAAAGGGAAACAATGTGAAATGCTAATCGCAAGGTGAAGAGTTTATGCGTCTGACTATCCGGATAATCGAGAAAATAAAATAAATAAGTGATGATATTTGTCTTTTGTGCATATCGCCGCCCTTTAGCGCCGCCCTTTAGCCGTCTGTTGGTGGTGAAGAAATACGACGTACAGTGATGTATTATTAGGCCCGAGTGCCCGGAGTGACAAATCAAAACAATTTCATTCTTTTGTCCGCGGCCTCGCTCTGAATCACCCTTTTACGCTCCGTCGTGCCGGTATTATTCGATAGTGTCTTAGGGATAATTGCCGCTTCTAGGTGTGTGTTTGACTGAAATTGAATATGTCAAATCTCCTCCACGTCGCGGGGTTCTCGTCTCGGGGGCCGTGGCGTTTTGATCGGGCGGTTCCAACAATGAGCCGCGCCGACAGGAAATCTGACGCCGAGGCAATTTACCGCCGCCGACAATGGACTAAAAGCTTTGCCTGTCACTTTTCTTTCCGGGCCACTTAAACGTCGCCGGTAACGTCCCGTAATCGCCGCCGACGAGGGACGTTTTGTTTGGTTGACGGAGGCGGGGTTAATACGTTTGTTACTCCGCAGAGCGATTGAAATTGGTTGAATATCGGACGGATTAGCCAAAGATTAGCGGTTTGAGTTGGTAAGAAAGATGGCAAAGATTTGAGTATTTCTTCTTCGTTTTTTTCTTCATTTTGTTGCCGTTTTGGCCTTAATTTTGTGTAGCGCCCCCTACATTTCCGAGGTTAGCACTGCAGTGTCTCAGTCCAATTCACTCCAGGGTTTTCTGCATTTTTGCGCCTTTTCAACAACCAAAATGTGGACATAAAAGTGTTATTTGCGACCCTCACGTTACGATCACGATACTTTACGATACATGATATATTGTGATTCGCTATCAATACGTACTACTACTTTACGCATCATCAATGAAAAACGAAATGGAGCGTCGTGACTGAAAATTGGCATTAATTGGCATTGTCAAAAGGCCTAAAAAAAACTGTCTCAAAACCGTTTATTTCAAGACCGACACGTCGCTAATTCTGCGTGAAACGTCAGTAGATAATTTGGCGCCATCGTCGTTACAATTCTGTCGCATTTTGAATCTAGTTTTGAAACAACGGTTGACATCTCGTACCGTTTTTAAGAGTTTTAGTCATCAAATATAGTTTTTATATTCTTTTTTTTCACCCCTTTTTCCAATTTCACAGGCTGTTGCTTTCCATTAACATGATATAAACTTGGCAACTGCAGCTACAAATTTTAATTCTAGCTAGTTAATATCGACAAAAACCAATCCTTTCTCCCGTAACTTCTGCCCTGCGTTTCAACAATAGGGCGGTCGAACGCAAATGGCCCGCGCGGCGTTCTCACCGGCCGCTCTTGTCGGCGCTCGCTCATCGCTCCGACATCGACGCGCGTGATGATTTATCGATCGGAGGCGCCCGGAAATAGCGGCGTTGAGTGACGGAGATCGTCCTTTCGCGCCGGTCTCTCCAAGGTGACTGACCGGTGACGCCAGCGGTCGCCCCGACGCTCGCACCGGCCCCGACCACGAGCCTGTTATTGTGGGGGGTTTTGAGAGGCGGAGATAGGGGGGAGGGGGTGGTCACACGTGGAGAGAGAGAGAGACGATGATGATGGAGATGTTGTGGAGCGCTCGGGCTGTGATGATGACAGCGACGGCGTAATTACGATCCGGAGAACGGCCATAAGCTGAAGCCGGTTTGATTTAGTGCGACGGCCGAAATCTATTATTGAAGTCCACGCAAAGAAAAGACGCTTTCGAATTAACCTTCCTCCAGGATTAAATGTCATTGTCACGTATCTCGGTGTTTCAAGTGTTTTTGAAGGGACAATAAATTGGAGCCGTGGCCAAAGACGTTAAAGAGTCGAAACGAGAAATGTCTTTAGAGTGAGAAAAGTGGCGTCCATGACAAGAAATGGCGTTCATTGAAGTTCATTTTGGCGTAGCAGTTAGCGCAGAAATTAGCGCGAAAGCTAACGACCACACGATGAACCCTGAATATTCAAAAATGTTTTCTGCAATGTATTATTTCCTAATCAGAGCAAGGTTAGGATAAGGAACGGTCAGAACGTGCTCGGCCCAATCTAGAACAAAAGGCTGAATCTTTTTTTTTTTTAAACTTCTTTTTTTTCTATTTCTGGAACTAATTGCACCAAAAATATAGTTGGCAAAAAAGGTTTAACAATGTCGTTTGTGTTGAGCACCACAAATCCAGTAAATATCGGGGAAATTTCTAACATTTACCTCGTCTGTCATGTCTACAAATGCTAAAATCCATGTTTGTTGTTGTTGCTGTTGCGCCTCATTAAACTGAATGGCATAGAACGTTTACATTAGTACCAAGATGAACAGTCCTGGAAGAGTGTAATATTCTGCTATTTGGAGCTCTTAAACATGTTTCCTCATACAAAAAACACACAAAAAAAAAACATGGAGTTGTGTTTTGTTTCATTTGAGTTTGTTAGTTAGCAGTCGGAGCTCCTCTGCGTTTTTAAAGTCCGACCGGCAGTTCAACCAGATCGTTTCCCTGCTCGTATTCCTTTTTACGAAACAGCCGACCAACTTCAATTTCAGCAGCTCGTATTTGTTTGACCCTGAAAACCCCGGCGGCTCCCGGATGAACCCTCGCCTCCACTACACATTAAAATCCCCGCTTATTATCCCCCTTTTTTTCCCCAGACTTTTATTTTCCTGCCCTGTCACTCCCAGCGCCGCCCGTCGACGAATCACGGTCGCCGAACCCCAAACCTTGGCTCTAATCCGATTGGCTTTGAGTTCCATTGAATAGATCGTCTCTCGCTCACCTTTGTGCGGCTTCAGAGCAAAAAGAAGATTAGATACGGGAAGAAAGCGATAGAAAAATAAATAATATAAACTGGAGCCGGGAACGCACTGACGGCTGTTTTTAAAAATACCAAAATAAACCTTGAAAGGCGCGAGAGAGTGTGAAATGTCTATATTAGAAGTCCTTTTTTTCCCCGTCGACTTTGCGATACGCCATGTTTTATTCATCGCCCGCGCTTTGGTAAACAAAATAGGGCCTTAACAAATAATCCCATGTGTTTTATTGCACGTACCGTTTGTAATCTGTGCATTTCTATGAGCTGTTTCTCACACTATCTTCAGCTGCCGGCGGTTTTTATTGTGCTCCCGTTAAAGGGTGAATTACGGTAAACGAATACAATTATTAGGAGGACAAGGAGCCGATGGTTAAGCGTTCTGTTGTTTGTCGTGGTGAAAGTCGTTTAGAACAATTATTTAAACAGGGACGTGTTTTTTATTGACTGACGAAGCGGCATTTTTCGTATTAGCGACGCGTTAGCTTGAGTTATGAAAGAATTGTGTTGCTGACGAGCTGCGGAATTATGGTCCGGTCTTTTCTTCCATTTTTTATAGTGTGTACGTGAGAGTTAAATGGTCTTTGTGTTGTTTTATCACTTCTTGTATATATTTTTTTCTGGTTTAAATGGTCCAAACCGCTCGCTCATTGATCTCCAACTGGCAAAAGGTCGATGCTCAAATCCTGGGTTTGATCTTTATCGGAATGAATAAAAGTCCATGTTATGAAACTGAATCAATGGAAAATGACCTTCTGTTCTACAAAAAAGAAGTGTTTGTTTAGTCGCACGCTGTCGGGACAAATGTACAGTAAACAGAGAAATGGGACAAAAGTACAGTAAAAATGGGGCAAATATACAGTAAAAAGTAAAAATGGGACAAATGTACAGTAAATGTTACAGTAAAAAGTAAAAATGGGACAAATGTACAGGAACAATGGGACAAATATACAGTAAAATGGGACAAATGTACAGTAAAAAGTAAAAATGGGACAAATATACAGTAAAATGGGACAAAAGTACAATACATATTACAGTAAAAAGTGAAAATGGGACAAATGTACAGCAAAAATGGGACAAATATACAGTAAAATTGGACAAATGTACAGTAAAAATGGGACAAATGTACAGTAAAAAGTGAAAATGGGACAAATATACAGTAAAATGGGACAAATATGCAGTAAAGATTACAGTAAAAAGTAAAAATGGGACAAATGTACAGTAACAATGGGACAAATATACAGTAAAATGGGACAAATGTACAGTAAAAAGTAAAAATGGGACAAATATACAGTAAAATGGGACAAAAGTACAATACATATTACAGTAAAAAGTGAAAATGGGACAAATGTACAGGAACAATGGGACAAATATACAGTAAAATGGGACAAATGTACAGTAAAAAGTAAAAATGGGACAAATATACAGTAAAATGGGACAAAAGTACAATACATATTACAGTAAAAAGTGAAAATGGGACAAATGTACAGGAACAATGGGACAAATATACAGTAAAATGGGACAAATGTACAGTAAAAAGTAAAAATGGGACAAATATACAGTAAAATGGGACAAAAGTACAATACATATTACAGTAAAAAGTGAAAATGGGACAAATGTACAGCAAAAATGGGACAAATATACAGTAAAATGGGACAAATGTACAGTAAACAGTAAAATGGGACAAATGTACAGTAAAAATGGGACAAATATACAGTAAAAATGGGACAAATATACAGTAAAAAGCAAAAATGGGACAAATATACAGTAAAATGGGACAAATGTACAGTAAAGATTACAGTAAAAAGTAAAAATGGGACAAATGTACAGGAACAATGGGACAAATATACAGTAAAATGGGACAAATGTACAGTAAAGATTACAGTAAAAAGTAAAAATGGGACAAATGTACAATAAAAAGCTGCATAATGCATAATGTTTTTGGAGTACACACTTAACATGGCCAAAGGCGCCGGTGTAAGAGTACATTTTTAAAACTCCACGCTGCATTCGCCGTGTACAGCCCGAGGCAAGGTTTGAGGAGGCAGCTGTCCAGACTCTCCCCTCCCCAGACACCTCCTCCTGCTCGTCCACGGCAGGATTGCGAGGACGACCGTTTCATCTTCCACCGGCCGGAATTTCAACAATCGAAACGGGAAGAAATGTATTTACACAATTCTGTAATAATCACCACATTTAATGAATCAATACAAATCAAGCAGAATAGTTATGTTACGTTAAAACTACAATCTGTCACTTTTGTCTTGTAAATTCACATATTTAAGGACAGTGGCAGAGTGGTTAACATTTCCACAAAATACCAATTATACCTCTCCCAGTGAAAAATTAAATAAACGATAGACCATAGGATGGATGGATAATTAAAGAAATGGATACATAAACAAATACAATGATGCTTAATTTAATACATGAATTAATTAATGACTTGTTTTTTGTAATAAAAAGAAAGGAAAAAATTATCACCAAAATAAACAATGAATAAATACAAAAAACACAAATATAATAATAATATAATGATACTAATAATAGTGAAATACATTAAACACATAAACAAATGAAAAGTTGAATGAATATATAAATAATTTCCTTATTTTTGTAAAAGAAGATGCTTTCTTGCCCAAAATAAAGTAATAATTCAAAGTACTAATAAATAGACAAAAATTAATGAACAAATGGTGAAACTATGAAATAAAATGATATTCTTCTTTTAAAAAAAATAACAAATACTTTTTTTTTTTTAATGACATTTGAAAAATCTACTTTAAAGTTATTGCTGTTTAGAGAGGATGAGGAGGTAAAAAGAATGATTCTGACAAATAAATGTTCCATTATTGTGTTTAATGTTTTCTAAATGAGAACAAACGACCTCATGGACTAATATAGATCTAACACGGCGTTCAATACAGTCGATCTAATCTATTTTAACTTCATATGTGTGCAAGACGACTACAAATTGAGCCGCGGCTAAATTACATTTGAATGATTCCTCATTTTGACCTTTTGTGCAATAAAAGAATGACCCGATAATTGCACCTTTTTCTATGGGAAACACTAAAGCCAATGGAACCCAGTCAGCTCTGCGTATAATCGCTCCGGTATTATGACATTTGTCTCAATCTGTGACAGTTCGCTCCATCCCTCGATCCGAGACATCCATCAGGGGCGGATGGATTCGCCGGCGTAATCACAACACGAGCGGATCGGCGTCGACACGTGTCCGATGCGAGCGACGCAGCGTTTGGTTTGTCTAACGCCGAGTGGCAGCGCCAGGATGCATGAGCTCGTTAGGACGGGCGAGACCAGGGCCACGTGGCAAATGAGGGTCAGCTAAAGGTGTGAGAGTGAAGACCTCCAGGGGAATTCACTTTAGAGGAAAAAACGGCATAATACAATGTACAGAAGTTGGAAAGATGATCTCTGAAAAAAAAAAAAAGAACCTACAACTCAACTGTTTTTGAGGCTGAAGTGAGACAAAGTCCTTGTTTTTAAAGTCTCAAGTAAGTTTCATATGTTCAGCCTTAGACCCAAGTCAAAGACAGGCGAGTCCAAGTCCCAAGTCCCAAGTCCCAAGTCCCAAGTCCCAAGTCCCAAGTCCAATTCAAATCTAAGTCTTCTTCTTTAAGTTTCAAGTCCTTTCAGATTTTAAACCAAATCACAGATTACGGCTCATAAATATATCTTCATTTAAGATAAAATAAGATAAAATAATCCTTTATTGTCCTACATGGGAAAATTTCATTGTTGCAACGCAGGTAGATGCAGAGGTAGATACAGAAGAACAGATCACTTATAGGAAGTCTGAAAAACACTCTCAGTAGAAGATCTCCTATAAATAAAAACTCCTATAGACAAAACCTCCCATTTCCCAGCAAGGGATGGAGGGGAAAATAATAAAGATAAAAATAAATAAATAAATAAATAAATACCATTGCATGTGATCAGGACAGTAATTGCACATGAATATGTGTCACGATGCCACATGGATTGCACATGAATTTCACAGCAATTGCACATTTATGTGAATTATGTGATTTGTTGTTAAAACAATCAAGTCGTCCCAAGTCCAAGTCAAGTTTTGAGTCACTGACCTTCAAGTCCAAGTGGTTTCCCAAGTCCGTTTGATCAAGTCATGGATCAAGTGAAGGCCTTGGAAAGACTAAAAATGAAATAAAGCGAAGCGTCTGGTCAGGATGGAAACAGAAATGACCAACATCTAAAGAAACACAAATCATATCATCAAAAAAAGTCAAAATCGGAAACAAACGCACGTCCATCCCGCCGCCCGCCGCAGCCACCGTCCGTCCATCTTCTCCCGACGAGTCCACAGACGGAAACACCTGCCAAAAATAACCCCTGTCCTGCCTACCCCCCCCCCCTCGCCAGACGGCTTCAAACGAATATTTCTTACGGTTATGGGCGAGATTTTAATGGAAAAAGTGCTCTCTTATCGGGGCTAAATTGCAGATGAGGCTTCAGAGGGAGATGCTCTAATTGGAAAGCTGAATACGAGCCGGGATTGGACTTGTCAGACGCGGATGGCTTTTGGCTAACGACCCGACAGGCGCTTTTCACACATGTTCCAGGAGAAATCAAACGCGTGTGTTTCACTCGACTTACTTCCGTGGGCAGTTCGGGCCTGGTTGTCACGGCGATGGCGATGGGCGTGTCCCTGTGTGTTTTTGTTGCTCGGAAATGCTGTACTGTAGAAATGACAGTAAACAGTAACAATGGGGCAAATGTACAGTAAAAATAGGGCAAATGTACAGTAAAAATGGCGCAAATGTACAGTAAAAAAGAGACAAATGTATGGTAAAAATTAGATAAATGTACAGTAAAAATGGGACAAATGTACAGTAAAAAAGAGGCAAATGTACAGTAAAAATGGGGCAAATGTACAGTAAAAATGGGGCAAATGTACAGTAAAAATGGCGCAAATGTACAGTAAAAAAGAGACAAATGTATGGTAAAAATTAGACAAATGTACAGTAAACAGTAAAAATGGGACAAATGTACAGTAAAAAAGAGACAAATGTATAATAAAAATGGGACAAATGTACAGTAAACAGTAAAAATGGGACAAATGTACAGTAAACAGTAAAAATGGGACAAATGTACAGTAAAAATGGGACAAATGTACAGTAAACAGTAAAAATGGGACAAATGTACAGTAAAAAAGAGACAAATGTATAATAAAAATGGGACAAATGTACAGTAAACAGTAAAAATGGGACAAATGTACAGTAAACAGTAAAAATGGGACAAATGTACAGTAAAATGGGACAAATGTACAGTAGAAATGGGACATATGTACAGTAAAAATGGGACAAAAGTACAGTAAACAGTAAAAATGGGATAAATGTACAGTAAAAATGGGACAAAAGTACAGTAAAAATGGGACAAAAGTACAGTAAACAGTCGTCTTACTTTCATGGGCAGTTTGCGCATGGTCGTCACAGCCTGGCGATGAGCGTATTCCTCTCGCCTTTTTTCACTTACAGGATTTTTTACTGTGCGTAAATGCTCAGATAACACACGTTCCCTCCACAGATCTGACCTGTTTCTCGGACTAGTCCCGAGTCGGATGCGGCGTGTGCAAGTGGAACGTTCTAGTCGACACAATGACATCTCCAAGGAGACAATTAGGTGTCGCGCCTTCCAGCAGAAAGGTTGTGTACAGTCGACGATGTGTCATACTGCGTGATGTCGACGGGCTTTGGTGAAAACTCTGTTAATTCAATGAGAAATGCCACTTTTTCCTCCTCTTTTTAAAATATGTTTTCTGGCTAATGATGTGTGCATAAAAGCAGTGCCGGCCCAAGCCTTCAGGAGGCCCTAAGCAAAAGTGTTTGGGGGGGGGCCCATTTGTAGGGTTTAAAATGCAGTAGACACAAGAACAGTGTATCTGCTTTTGAGGGTGTGGAATCCTCTCCCTAAAATGTGTAAAAGTGTTGTTATTGTCTTGTTTTTAGATAAATGTTAATGTTTTCTAGTCAATTTTGGATCCTGTTGGGGGCCCTTGGTGGCTTTGGGGCCCTATGCAGGTTATTGGCCCACATATAGTATTGCTAACTATTTATATTTAGCATCTGCCCAAAGGAATTCCTCACTTCCTCTTCCTAATTATTCATTTTTTTAAGCGCGTTTCTCAACTTTCAGAGGCCATAGCGAGTTCAGCTGTCACAATAAAGCTAACGACGACAACAAGCATGCTAGCTGTGCGCAACGGGGAACAAAACGGTCTCATTTTGCCCCCTAATGCCAAGTATCTAAACTGCACGAGGGGAAATGGGTTCAGGCTTTTTAACCACAACGAACTCGAGTCAAGCTACAAAAGTCTTAAAGTCGGTTGATGTTATTTCATTTTAAATACAGCAGGCAGCGTTAGCATCGCGTTAGCATTTAGCACACTGCTGCCATCAGCATTCACGTATATTTATTTAATTTGGTCTTTTGGACCACTTTATCTGTCTTTTTGTCGTTATGATGGAGTAAGATGACTTTAACGATCGTGCACGTCTAGTGTCACATTTGTCTCCTGGTTTAGTCACGGTTTAGTCCACCTTTTATTCTGGGTTTGATTCCACTTTCGTTGTCCGTCCACACACGCCGAGACTCGAACCAAATACAAACGAAACGTCATATTTCTTCGACTTTACCGCAGCGGGAAGTCAATTTAGAAACACGGTCTTCCCCCGAGAAACACTTGACCGAGGAGCGTTCGCGGACACGTTTCCCCCGCGCGACCAGCAGGGGTCTCGCCGCCGCACGCTGCATGCTGCACGCCGTCCTCGCAGTCCGACCGGGTACGCTTTTGATCCCTCGCCGTTCTTTTGCCAATCTGCGAACGCGGCATCGAGGCCCAGCGATCAAATGAGCCAATTCCGGAGCCAAATTGGACGGCGTTTTGCCCGGAATAACGATTGGTGCTTTTTTTTGTACAGTAATTGTCTTAAATTATGGCAAATTTGCTCATAATTTGAGAATGCTCAGCTCCGAGGACCTGATTTTAAATGAGATGTTTTGCGTTTCTCTTAATTACGTCTCGCGATCAGTCATTTTTAGGTCGTGTAAAGCGGATTTCTCTTGTGTTTTCTTTCCCTTCTTTTATTCCTCTTTAGCCGCAGTGTTTTTCTTTACATATATACAGAGCTGAGTGTCCCTGATTGGCTAATCAACCTGTCAATCACGCCCCATCTGAACTTCAAAGTGTTGTAGTGTACGTGTTTTTAAAGTATTTATTATTTAACGTTTTTAAAGAGACAGTTGGGGCCGGTAGAATGTCACGATTATTGTGTGTTGTGATTGTACAGGTCACACTATAATCGTATAAACAATTATATTATACTGTTTTTAATGCAGCGGTTTATGTCACGATAACTTTACTGTTGCGTTTCAGAAAGTGTGATTTGAAGAAGCCGGTCACGTATTGGAACAGAAACGCATTAGAATGAAACAAACAAAGGGTTTCACTTTTGTTATAGTCGTGAATAATCGTTATATTGTGTCGTTTCTTCTGTTATAGAAATCGTAACATTAAATGCACTCGATATCGCGACTGGAAGCTTTTCAAAATGTGCCATTTCCCCCCAGGCAAAGGACTGAATTTTAACCCTCATTTTGTTTGTATATATGATTCTTACACACTATGCTATATTTCTAGCATTAAAAAAAAAAAGTTTTACTATTTAATTTTTAATTAGGACAAACTAAGCAACATCAACAACAACAACAACAGAAAAAAAACGTACAAAAAACACAGAAAAATACACAGAGCGAGCTGGATCAGGGAGAACATAAGGTAAAGAAAGAAGAAAAAAGAAAAGAAAAAACACAAATAGTTTTAACAGAACCTGCTCACGTTGCAGGTCGGACCAGTCATTGACCTAAAAGATTTATAATGTCACTTCCTGTTTGTATAGACTCTAGGAAATTACCCAGCAACCACTGGGCCAAAACTCATCTAATGCCACAATTCATATCATTTGACATATAAAAATACATGAGAGCAAATTTATTTTGTTGAATTAAGGTTTAAAAAGTCAAAAAAGTTGTTTCTTTGTGTAAATTCTGCATAAACTTTGACTGGGATGACTGTCCCTGGTGTGATGTCACTTCCTGTATGAGTGTCCCTGCTGTGATGTCACTTCTTGTATGAGTGTCCCTGGTGTGATGTCACTTCCTGTATGAGTGTCCCTGGTGTGATGTCACTTCCTGTAGGAGTGTCCCTGGTGTGATGTCACTTCCTGTATGAGTGTCCCTGGTGTGATGTCACTTCCTGTATGAGTGTCCCTGGTGTGACGTCACTTCCTGTATGAGTGTCCCTGGTATGATGTCACTTCCTGTATGAGTGTTTCTGCTGTGATGTCACTTCCTGTATGAGTGTCCCTAGTGTGATGTCACTTCCTGTATGAGTGTCCCTGGTGTGATGTCACTTCCTGTATGAGTGTCCCTGGTGTGATGTCACTTCCTGTATGAGTGTTCCTGCTATGATGTCACTTCCTGTATGAGTGTCCCTGGTGTGATGTCACTTCCTGTATGAGTGTCCCTGGTGTGATGTCACTTCCTGCATGAGTGTCCCTGGTGTGATGTCACTTCCTGTATGAGTGTCCCTGGTGTGACGTCACTTCCTGTATGAGTGCCCCTGGTGTGATGTCACTTCCTGTATGAGTGTCCCTGGTGTGATGTCACTTCCTGTATGAGTGTCGCTGGTGTGATGTCACTTCCTGTATGAGTGTCCCTGGTGTGATGTCACTTCCTGTATGAGTGTCCCTGGTGTGATGCCACTTCCTGTATGAGTGTCCCTGCTGTGATGTCACTTCCTGTATGAGTGTCCCTGGTGTGATGTCACTTCCTGTATGAGTGTCCCTGGTGTGATGTCACTTCCTGTATGAGTGTCCCTGGTGTGATGTGACTTCCTGTATGAGTGTCCCTGGTGTGATGTCACTTCCTGTATGAGTGTCCCTGGTGTGATGTCACTTCCTGTATGAGTGTCCCTAGTGTGATGTCACTTCCTGTATCAGTGTCCCTGGTGTGATGTCACTTCCTGTATGAGTGTCCCTGGTGTGATGTCACTTCCTGTATGAGTGTCCCTGCTGTGATGTCACTTCCTGTTTGAGTGTCCCTGGTGTGATGTCACTTCCTGTATGAGTGTCCCTGGTGTGATGCCACTTCCTGTATGAGTGTCCCTGCTGTGATGTCACTTCCTGTATGAGTGTCCCTGGTGTGATGTCACTTCCTGTATGAGTGTCCCTGGTGTGATGTCACTTCCTGTATGAGTGTCCCTAGTGTGATGTCACTTCCTGTATGAGTGTCCCTGGTGTGATGTCACTTCCTGTATGAGTGTCCCTGGTGTGATGTCACTTCCTGTATGAGTGTTCCTGCTGTGATGTCACTTCCTGTATGAGTGTCCCTGGTGTGATGTCACTTCCTGTATGAGTGTCCCTGGTGTGATGTCACTTCCTGCATGAGTGTCCCTGGTGTGATGTCACTTCCTGTATGAGTGTCCCTGGTGTGACGTCACTTCCTGTATGAGTGCCCCTGGTGTGATGTCACTTCCTGTATGAGTGTCCCTGGTGTGATGTCACTTCCTGTATGTGTCTCTTGTGTGATGTCACTTCCTGTATGAGTGTCCCTAGTGTGATGTCACTTCCTGTATGTGTCTCTTGTGTGATGTCACTTCCTGTCTTTTTCTACTGATTTTTCAACGTTTTCTCCACAAATACCTGCTCGATCAGTATAAAACTATCATGTATAAGTACAACAGGTATAAATACAACACATAAAGTCAGAATTAGAGAATCTTGAAAACCTGTTATGGCCCTTTAAGCTTGTACAAATGAAAACAAACGATCCTGAACATATTTACCGTTACGCTCTGATTCGTCGCTCGTGCGGGATATTTCCGCGCGTTCGCAGCTGTCCAAACCCTAAACGATGTTGTTTGGAGACATTTAACTTTGCGGCAACGAGATCCGGATTCCTTCGGCTCGGAAAAGGGCGAAATCGAGCCGCGACGTCCGTCTGAAAAATTGTAATTAGATGTCTTTTTCCCCCGATGGCGCCCGGGCTCATTACCGCGGACAAACATCGCCGGCGAGGAGTGTGCGTTTTTTTCGGCGGCGGCTCGCCTCGTCGGGGGGACAGATGGATGGCGGGATCCGCGCGGAGTGGCGGCCGCCGCGGCTGGATGAATGTGCTCTGGGCGTTATTGCTCCGCGTCCCATTCCTCTACCTCGTTTTCCCGCTCGCGCCTCCTCGTTCTTCGCTCTTCTCCACTCGCTTTTTCTTCATCGTCTTTGTTTTTCTTCTTCTTCTCGACTCTGGGATAAATGGAGCCGTGTGTCTGTATCTGTGTCGTTCTCCCCGTAGGACCCAGCGATTTGGGCTGAATAAATCGATTTTTCGAAGCAAACCCTGATTAGATTTGCGATTTATGTCGTAATAGTCGGATTCTTCACAGTTCGACGGAGCCCTGGAGCAGCAGCACGCAGAGAACATGCAATATGAATCGGTGCCATGCAGATCGGTCGGGTTCTCGATGTCTTTTGTCGTTCCGCGGCTCATTGGACGCTCTTGTCGAGATTTTGTCCCGACATGACGCTTCGGTCACCGTTAGCGAGTCCCGAAGCGGCGTTTTTTGGCTCCTGGATCCGACGCCGATCTCGAAATGTTTTTTAATTTCCTTTTTGCTGATCCGATCTTGTGATTTTTCATGTTTTTATTAACGCCGTTTAGTCGTTTAGTCCGATCCTTATTAAAAACCTTAAGTACGCCGCGCTGAATTTGGCTCAGTATAAAACGGTCCACTTCAAAATAGCCTAATTCTTTGTTCTAATATTGTAAAAATAATTAACTTTAGGTCTCGGTTTAGCCCTCTGTTTCTGAAGTTATTTATTATCACTGCGTTTCATTTGGTCAAAGTTTGGATCGGCCTCTTTGAAGACGTCATGAATCATGTTGTAGGATATAATCTGGTGTTTTTACATTTGGCTTGGCACGTTTGTTTGTTTGACTCTGGCACCAGCAGGAGGCCGGTCCATGTTTAGTCCTGACTCTGGCACCAGCAGGAGGCCGGTCCATGTTTAGTCCTGACTCTGGCACCAGCAGGAGGCCGGTCCATGTTTAGTCCTGACTCTGGCACCAACAGGAGGCCGGTCCATGTTTAGTCCTGACTCTGGCACCAGCAGGAGGCCGGTCCATGTTTTGTCCTGACTCTGGCACCAGCAGGAGGCCGGTCCATGTTTAGTCCTGACTCTGGCACCAACAGGAGGCCGCTCCATGTTTAGTCCTGACTCTGGCACCAGCAGGAGACCGGTCCATGTTTAGTCCTGACTCTGGCACCAGCAGGAGGCCGGTCCATGTTTAGTCCTGACTCTGGCACCAGCAGGAGGCCGGTCCATGTTTAGTCCTGACTCTGGCACCAGCAGGAGGCCGGTCCATGTTTAGTCCTGACTCTGGCACCAGCAGGAGGCCGGTCCATGTTTAGTCCTGACTCTGGCACCAGCAGGAGGCCGGTCCATGTTTAGTCCTGACTCTGGCACCAGCAGGAGGCCGGTCCATGTTTAGTCCTGACTCTGGCACAGATGTACTTTGGTGCTGGGCCATGGAGAGACTTAACATAACATTTCTTTGAATCAAATATTTAAATGAATAAATATTTTTTCCAATAATGTAAAAAAATAATAAGCCGCCATTTTGTGATTTGCAAACAACTTCAATCATTTACATCCATTCAAATTGCATACATCTTGCTGCCCGTTGTGTGGGCGTCGTCCCTGTGTTGCCGTGGCAGAGCGGTTACGGCTCGTCCTCTCAGCGACGAGGTTGTGGGTTCCACTCCTTCCCTCCCAGTGTTAACCCTTGGCTCTCTCCTCTTTTTCTTTCATCCGAAGTCACGCGTGTTCCCGACAAACCGGATAATACGTGTCAAATATGCTCAGGCGTGGCACGGGATTGGGCGACGCTCGTGCAGAACTTTCTCTGCCGTGGGAACTGGCAGCGGGGGCTAACCACTCTGCCAGGACTCAGCGCTCTGAGGCTTGTTTTTGTGCTGAAACACTATAATCCACCTCAGGCAATCTGGGGACGGCCGATTCCGCTGAGTCTGGCTTGTTTATTCCTCCCTTTTCTCTTTTGTGTCTTCCAAACGCCGCCACCCTCCACCTCGGCATTATCTCTCCTCCAATCTCCTCCTCCTCTCCTCCACTCCTTGTCCTCTTTCATCCTCCACTCCCTCGCTCCGTTTGCGTCGGCTCGTCTCTCCCTTTTGTCCCCCGATTGCGTACCGTCTCTGCCCGGCGTTTGCATACTCTGTGGGGAACTCTGCCGCCACGCCAATTATGTCGACTGTAGGAGAGGGTTGTGCGAGCGCGAGGGAGCGGCGGCGAGAGAGGTGGAGGAGGAAGGAAGGAAGGAAGGAGCCCAGGGAGGAGGAGGAGAAAGGGTGATGAAAGGTGACAGATATTGACGATAATGAATACCTGTCTGTGTTTTGGATTATCTCGATGTCAGAGTCTTGTGTGAATGTCTTATTGTTGGGGGTTTCGTACTTGTTTATGGCCCTTACCTTCCCGTTTTGGCCCTTACCTTCCCCTGTTTTTGGCCCTTACCTTCCGCTGTGTTTGACCCTTAACTTCCCCTGTGTTTGACCCTCACCTTCCCTTGTTTCTGACCCTCACCTTCCCCTGTGTTTGACCCTCACCTTCCCCTGTTTTTGACCCTCACCTTCCCCTGTTTCTGACCCTCACCTTCCCCTGTGTTTGACCCTCACCTTCCCCTGTTTTTGACCCTCACCTTCCCCTGTGTTTGACCCTCACCTTCCCCTGTTTTTGACCCTCACCTTCCCCTGTGTTTGACCCTTACCTTCCCCTGTTTTTGACCCTTAACTTCCCCTGTTTTTGACACTTAACTTCCCCTGTTTTTGACCCTCACCTTCCCCTGTTTTTGGCCCTTAACTTCCCCTGTTTTTGACCCTTACCTTCCCCTGTTTTTGGCCCTTACCTTCCCCTGTGTTTGACCCTTACTTTCCCCTGTTTTTGACCCTTAACTTCCCCTGTTTTTGACCCTCACCTTCCCCTGTGTTTGACCCTCACCTTCCCCTGTTTTTGACCCTCACCTTCCCCTGTTTTTGGCCCTTAACTTCCCCTGTTTTTGACCCTTACCTTCCCCTGTTTTTGGCCCTTACCTTCCCCTGTGTTTGACCCTCACCTTCCCCTGTTTTTGGCCCTTAACTTCCCCTGTTTTTGGCCCTTACCCTCCCCTGTTTTTGACCCTTACCTTCCCCTGTTTTTGACCCTTAACTTCCCCTGTTTTTGGCCCTCACCTTCCCCCATAAACTGCTGTGAGTTTTTTTACAGAGAGAGAAGAAGAGAAGTAAAAAGACAGATAATAGTTCACATGGGTTTGGTTGTATTTTATGTCTTTTTTACTCACTATTTGGTGTGGATGGGTTGACGGTGCCGTACTGTACGCTCAGACTTTTCTCCCACATTTCTCACTCCCGTCGTCGCAGTATCTGGGCTGAACTAAAGAGGAATGGCATCTGACATGAAGTGCAACATGCTGAATTGAGTTTTCTGCTTTACTCTTTCAATTATTTGCAGTATTTTTTCCCTGTCCGTTTTCGTCCCTCGTAACCAGCGACGTTTATTTTTGAAAAGGACGGACCACGTGTGTCCCTGATTGGCAAATCCACCTGTCAGCCACGCCCGTCTGAACTTAGGGGGATGAAACCAGACTCAACTCTTCGTAAAGCATCGGAAAGTATTGTGTGTTTTCAAGAGATCTGTCTCTTGTGCTGTTTTTACCTCCATAAATCATCTTCAGGCAAGCTATCTTTTGTTTGCTTCCCCGTTGTTATTCCTTCGGTTGCCAGTAGATGGAGTCCTGTTTTTCAATACATTACTTAATTTCCAAAAGCACGTTTAAAGGCCAAAAACAATGTAAATTATGAAGAAAACGTGTCCTTAAACTGGGCAAATGAACCTATTCTGATAAGTTGTGGTTGAACAGACTGCGCCTCTTGGTCACACCTCCTCGTCTTCATCACATTACACTCCCTAAATGCCCGTCGCTGTCAGCGCGGCGGCGGCGGTTCATTTTTCTAACATTACCGACTCGCGGTGGGAGAACGTGCATCTCCAATCTGTGTCTCTGGAGGTAAAGCCGGTGGGGGAAGCACTCAGGCTGCAGAGGGGAGTGGCTCAATCACAGAGTGTGCAAGGGGGGAGGGAGTGAGGGAGGGAGGGAGGGAGTGAGGGAGAGGTACAGAGCCAGCAGAAACGAGATGGAGGAGAGGGAAGGAAGAAAGGGATGAGAGGGAAAGCACAAGTAGAGGAGGCGAGGGGGATGAGGATGTGAGGCACTTCTTCTGCATAAAAAGCACTCAATAAATAAAGTTTTATTTTGTTAGCGAGAAGAAGAGGCGGAAATGGAGAACAAGGAGGGGGAGAAAGCGCTGCAGGAGTTTAAATTGAAAGACAATTTAGCTTTAAGTATATTGAGTTATTGAAGTTCTGATTGGTCTGGAAACACGATTGGAAATACGACAATTTATATCATGTTTTCACTTGAAATGAGACAAAAAAAGGTCTGGATTACGTTACATTGATCTGAAACATGTACGAGACAGATGCAGGACTAACATTTCATTTTCTGGACTTTTCTTTGAGCTTCCCCTGTTTTAGCCCTTACCTTTCCCTGTTTTAGCCCTTACCTTTCCCTGTTTTAGCCCTTACCTTCCCCTGGTTTTAGCCCTTACCTTCCCCTTGGTTTTGGCCCTTACCTTACCCCTATATTCTGGACTTTTTTTGAGCTGCTCGTTTTGTCTTGTTCATTTTGCCTTCCGCTCTCTGCTTCAGCTCCATTTGTTTTTTTGAGTTAATCTATTTTTAACACAAATCATTTTATAAAAAGAAGTAGAAAAACAAACAAACAGTTATTCGTTGCTGCCCTACTTCCTGGTCTTTCAGACGGGAAAAACGCTCTATAATTAGACTCTTAACGACACACAACGGTCTCGTTCCGACCCTAAAAGCTGCGTTCGCCACATCTGCTCTGGGGCATTGCACATTTTTACCTTATTACGTGAAAGCAAAACAGCCGCTTTAAGATCGTTGTTTCTCGATCGAGGGAGGGCGAAAAGACAAAGGGGCTGAGGAAGAGGAGGAATAAAGAGGTGTGAGAGAAGGAAGAGCACGAAAAGAAAGCAATCCGTCCCCCGATCGCCCGGCTGTAGACGAACGTTAAGTAAGACCCTTCGCTCGCAGCACGGAGCCAGCGGAAACCCGGCGTTATATCATCGTAATGTGGCAGGCTAGCGCGCGGATGCTAATGGCGCGAGTGCGTCTTGCCGGCAGGAAGTTCATCTGCTCTTCGGGGGCTTTCCCGGATTGTGCTGACTGCGCCGAAGCGCGTGGATAAATCTATGCGCCCGGGACAGGACAAGGGCCGAGAGCTCAAGCCTCGAGCACTAAAGCAAGATGGAGGAGCCCGGAGTCGATTCTTTGTGGTTTAAAGACAATACGGCCGCACACGCACCGTCGCTGATGAAGTGGTACGATGCTCCGTCCGGTTGTGGGAGGCCGAGCTCGGGGTGCGTGGAAGAGCGCCAGAAAGTGCCGACTTCAGCGACTTTGGAACGCTGTGAAGGGGCGAAGCTATTTTTAAATCCAACAGTCAAAGGAGTTCCACGGCATTATCTAAAATAGTGAAATGTGTATGTATATTATCTCTGTCGAAATGTCAGATATCAACACAATATTTGCAGAGATAGTCGTGGGAAAACATTTGAAACCATTTTATGTAATTTTGTCTCTTTCAGCGAGCTCAAATGCAAAATGAACTTTTTTGAGATTTAAATCCTGTTATAACATCGTCCCCTTCGTCAAAAACAGGAGTCGTCTTTTTCTTCATTCACACTTGTTTCATTCATCATTTAAAGTGAAATGCCATAATGATAAATCTGAATTTAACAGGGTCTAAAGCACAACCTGGTCAGGGCCAAAGCAGCTCTAAAACATGGACTAAACCAGAAATAAAAAACGACAGCACGGACTAAACCAGCCCCTTGACCAGCCTCTAAACCAGCCTCTAAACCAGCCTCCAAACCAGCCTCTAAACCAGCCTCTAAACCAGCCTCCAAACCAGCCTCTAAACCAGCCTCTAAACCAGCCTCTAAACCAGCCTCTAAACCAGCCTCTAAACCAGCCTCCAAACCAGCCTCTAAACCAGCCTCTAAACCAGCCTCCAAACCAGCCTCTAAACCAGCCTCTAAACCAGCCTCCAAACCAGCCTCTAAACCAGTACTAAACCAGTCTCTAAACCAGTACGAAACCAGCCTCTAAACCAGTACTAAACCAGCCTCTAAACCAGCCTCTAAACCAGTACTAAACCAGCCTCTAAACCAGCCTCTAAACCAGCCACTAAACCAGTACTAAACCAGCCTCTAAACCAGCCTCTAAACCAGTACTAAACCAGCCTCTAAACCAGCCTCTAAACAAGTACTAAACCAGCCTCTAAACCAGCCTCTAAACCAGCCTCTAAACCAGTACTAAACCAGCCTCTAAACCAGCCTCTAAACCAGTACTAAACCAGTCTCTAAACCAGCCTCTAAACCAGCCTCTAAACCAGCCTCCAAACCAGCCTCTAAACCAGCCTCTAAACCAGCCTCCAAACCAGCCTCTAAACCAGCCTCTAAACCAGCCTCCAAACCAGCCTCTTAACCAGTACTAAACCAGTCTCTAAACCAGTACGAAACCAGCCTCTAAACCAGTACTAAACCAGCCTCTAAACCAGCCTCTAAACCAGTACTAAACCAGCCTCTAAACCAGCCTCTAAACCAGCCACTAAACCAGTACTAAACCAGCCTCTAAACCAGCCTCTAAACCAGTACTAAACCAGCCTCTAAACCAGCCTCTAAACCAGCCTCTAAACCAGTACTAAACCAGCCTCTAAACCAGCCTCTAAACCAGTACTAAACCAGCCTCTAAACCAGCCTCTAAACCAGCCTCTAAACCAGTACTAAACCAGCCTCTAAACCAGCCTCTAAACCAGTACTAAACCAGTCTCTAAACCAGCCTCTAAACCAGCCTCTAAACCAGCCTCTAAACCAGCCACTAAACCAGTACTAAACCAGCCTCTAAACCAGTACTAAAACAGCCTCTAAACCAGTACTAAACCAGCCTCTAAACCAGCCTCTAAACCAGCCTCTAAACCAGCCTCTAAACCAGTACTAAACCAGCCTCTAAACCAGTACTAAACCAGCCTCTAAACCAGCCTCTAAACCAGCCTCTAAACCAGTACTAAACCAGCCTCTAAACCAGCCTCTAAACCAGCCTCTAAACCAGTACTAAACCAGCCTCTAAACCAGCCTCTAAACCAGTACTAAACCAGTCTCTAAACCAGCCTCTAAACCAGCCTCTAAACCAGCCTCTAAACCAGCCACTAAACCAGTACTAAACCAGCCTCTAAACCAGTACTAAACCAGCCTCTAAACCAGTACTAAACCAGCCTCTAAACCAGCCTCTAAACCAGCCTCTAAACCAGCCTCTAAACCAGCCTCTAAACCAGTACTAAACCAGCCTCTAAACCAGTACTAAACCAGCCTCTAAACCAGCCTCTAAACCAGCCTCTAAACCAGTACTAAACCAGCCTCTAAACCAGCCTCTAAACCAGTACTAAACCAGTACTAAACCAGCCTCTAAACCAGTACTAAACCAGCCTCTAAACCAGCCTCTAAACCAGTACTAAACCAGCCTCTAAACCAGCCTCTAAACCAGCCTCTAAACCAGTACTAAACCAGCCTCTAAACCAGTACTAAACCAGCCTCTAAACCAGTACTAAACCAGCCTCTAAACCAGTACTAAACCAGCCTCTAAACCAGCCTCTAAACCAGTACTAAACCAGTCTCTAAACCAGCCTCTAAACCAGCCTCTAAACCAGCCTCTAAACCAGCCTCTAAACCAGCCTCTAAACCAGCCTCTAAACCAGTACTAAACCAGCCTCTAAACCAGCCTGTATATGAGTTTAATGCCATCCTGTGGAACATTCCAAGCAGCACCATCGCCATGGAGACGATGCATGGAGAACTTGGTCATGCGCTGCAGCTTTAAGTATCTGCCTTTTCACACGTCTCAACTTTATGCCTCACAAATCTGACGCAAGCCGTTTTAACACAGTTGCTCTTGTCTCTGCTGAACTTCGCAGCGAGCTTAGCGGATGTCACCTCTTCATCTCCCCAGACGCTTCCACCCGAAGTGTGGTCGCGCCCGGTGCCAGGCTCCATCATTTCAAGAACAGCTTTTGCTCCTCCGTCCTCTTGTAACCGCGCGGTGTTTAAAGTTTAATGCTCTCCAGTCACTGCCCATAAGCAAACGCACTAAAACAGCTCGGCGCCACGACAACAAGAGAAATTATACATAAACCAAATGATAAATATATTCATGGGTTTTATAAGACTCGACAGAGAGGAAATTTAGAGCCGATGCACTGCAATGACAGTGGAACTTTAATGATAAAAAAAATAATAATTAATAAATACATTTAAAATAAATAAATAAATAATAATACTAATGATAATAATAATAATAATAATAATAATAATGATAATGATAATGATAATAATAATAATAATAATAATAATAATAATAATGATAATGATAATGATAATGATAATGATAATGATAATAATAATAATAATAATAATAATAATAATAATAATAATAATAATAATAATAATAATAATAATAATAATAATAATAATAATAATAATAATAATAATGATAATGATAATGATAATGATAATGTGAGTGACTTTGTGACCCAAAAACAAAACAGACTCGTGTAGTTCTCCTGCAGCGGTTTATGGAATAAACCAGGACTTAACTAGGGCCTAAACCAGGACTTAACCAGGGACTAAACCAGGACTTAACCAGGGACTAAACCAGGACTTAACCAGGGCTAAACCAGGACTTAACCAGGGCTAAACCAGGACTTAACCAGGGACTAAACCAGGACTTAACCAGGGACTAAACCAGGACTTAACCAGGGACTAAACCAGGACTTAACCAGGGCTAAACCAGGACTTAACCAGGGCTAAACCAGGACTTAACCAGGGACTAAACCAGGACTTAACCAGGGACTAAACCAGGACTTAACCAGGGCTAAACCAGGACTTAACCAGGGACTAAACCAGGACTTAAGCAGGGACTAAACCAGGACTTAACCAGGGACTAAACCAGGACTTAAGCAGGGACTAAACCAGGACTTAACCAGGGACTAAACCAGGACTTAAGCAGGGACTAAACCAGGACTTAACCAGGGACTAAACCAGGACTTAAGCAGGGGCTAAACCAGGACTTAACCAGGGCTAAACCAGGACTTAAGCAGGGGGTAAACCAGGACTTAACCAGGGCTAAACCAGGACATAACCAGGGCTAAACCAGGACTTAACCATGGACTAAACCAGGACAAAAGACTAAACAGGGACTAAAGCACAGCCTGATCAGGCTAAAACAGTTCATAACAAGAGAAAACAGGACGACGACTCAGACATGTCTAAAGCAGGACCAAAGTAGTGCGAAAAGATGACTCAAACCAAGACAAACCCAAGACTAAACTTTGACAAAACCAGGACTAAACCAAGCCTAAACCAGGTTGACTTGGCCAGGTCTAATGCAGGACCAAACTAGGACAAAACCATTTAAAATTCTAAGAAAAAAACAGGTCTAAACTAAGACTAAACCTGGGAATCTTATCTTATCCTAATAAAAACAAGGACAAAGCCAGGGACTAAACAAGGATTAAGTCAAAGCTAAACCAGGTCTAACGGAATAAAACATGCACCGCGACTAAACTTTTGACATCAAAACGATCCCAAAATGAAAATCAATCCCGACGCTCCCGGGCACTTCATATCAGCGGCAGAGAGCAAGCTAGCTTTTAAAACACTCCATAAGCTCAGAGGATTATGATTCTTCAATGCAAATGTGAAACGTCTTCACTACACGCAAACAGCCAAAGCCAAATAAGGACGTAACGACGCTCCTCAGACTGGAGCATGTTCTCTCATCTGTGGAGCTGATGTGTGAAATTGAAACCCGAATTGCCTGTTGTGAAAAGAAATGTCCGCGATCCCTCACGCGGACTGCCGAGCGAGTCGGCGAGTCGTACCTGCGGCGCCGGGCGACTTTACGCTTCGCCGTACGAGCTTAAGTCTTCTCGACGTGACAAAACGCAATCACGGCGTTCCGAGCGGGGCAGTAATCACCGGGAACCTGTGAAAATGAAGCGGCGGCGATTGCATTTCCGAGCGCATTCCGAACAAGTCGAGCGTTTGTTTTCGTACTTTGTCAAAAAAAAGAAAAAAAGAATCTGTCTGGCTCTTTTTAATCACGGTGAGTTACGGGTGTTTTTCGGCCAATGTTGAACTGTTTCTTCACTTCTTGTTACGTGACTCCATCAGGGCCTGAGCGGCAAAGGCTGCGCCTAATTTTTGTTCCACGCAGTTGACGTATCCAGTGCTTTTCCCTTTAAGTATGGAACATTTTATTCACCAAAAAAACACAGGAAGTGCGCTGCTAGCAGGCACGTTAGCTTGACCGTAACGCGCAAACACTCTGCTCTGGCCTCTGAAAGTCGAGGAACGTGTTCATAAACTCCTCGCAGCGAACAATTGTTAGTTGCGTGAGAACGTGAGGAACACTTTTGGAAATGCTTTTAATCGTCAGAGACCGCGCCTTTTTAACGCATACTTTTTTCGCCACAGCTGCCCTGGGTCGAACTGCTGTGATGTGGCTTTATTTATTCATTTATCATTTGTTTATTTGAACTGGGACAGTGCACATTAATCAAGATTTCTGTAAATGTGCCAGTTTTAGCTGTAGTTTAGCTCGTTTCCAACTCTTGTCCCAGCCAGCAATATGCAATACATACATTTACATTATATACAGTACAAATAGGATTAGTAGAAAACTATAAAAGATTACGAGTCCATGTAAAAACAGATTACTGGGTGAAAACATGTACAGAAACATACCACAACAATCCACAACGATGACATGGAAAAGCTGCACAGACAACCATTCCGATCACCAGTAATCACGTCGTCACTCACGCCACAGGCGTTTGTTTGGCAGAGTGGGCGACGCCGTCAACTTCCTGGTTTACGAGACTCTAACACATATTCTTGGAAACACTGTCTCCCCTCAACGTTTCTGTCCACTCCGTAGCACAGAATCTGCACTTCCCGTAGCGTCTGACTCCCGATCGCTTCTTCATCTTCATCCTTTTCGATGCGACCGCCGCCTTTGACACGGTTTCGCCCAGCGCTCTTGTTCACTCACACCTTTTGGCGTCGCTCACACGGTATTGTCTCTCCTGGTTGACTCTGCATAATTCAGGTCGCAGTCAGTTCGTTCGACAAAAATCTCACAAATCTAACTCCTTTTCCGCTGGTTGCGCCTCAAGGGTCTGTCCTTGGGCCTCTCCTTTTCGTCATCCACGTTCTTCCGCCCGGCTCTTTCTCGCTGCCAAAACTTTTTCATCGCTTGCACTAACATTTCTCACCCTCTGTCCACATGGAATCCACTCCTGGCTCTCTTCTAACGTTCTCAAACTGAACAGCACTAAAACTGAAGCCCTCCTCGTAGACACCTCGCTCCAAATCGATGTAATCAGTTTCCGTCGACGTCTCTATCGTCCTTTCGCCTCTCGGGTCAAGAGTCTGCGCGTCTTTCTGAACAGTAGCCTTTCGTTTTCTCTCCCACATAATATTGTCACCGGTTCCGTTGCACTCGAGCCGTCGCCCGGGTCCCGAGGGAGGCGAGTGCGGCGAGAGTCGGCGAGGTGGAGCGCGTGTGTGGATAGGTGGGTAATGGGCAATGCGAGCGGGGAGAGGGCTTCGTGGACCGCGACAAGCACCCTTCCAGACCGATAGGAGAGGGTGCCACTTTAGACATTTCCAGTCGACTCTGGGCACGGGGCCCGCTCCGTCTGCTCACCGTCCAATTTACCCAGGATTCATTTTACACTCGGGTCCTTTCCACTGTGTTCGGGACGCGATGGGAAAGATATACATCACAATACCGTCAGATTTGCAGATGGGAAGGCATACTTTAGCACTGCGTTTGTATCGGCCTTATTAAAGCGCGAACAAAGACTCATAAAGCACAGATCGTTTATTCGGAATCATTCAGGCTTAGTATCTACTTCATTAAAGGGGACGTATTACGCAAAATCAACTTTGAATAGCTTTTAAACTCGTTACAAAAGTGTATCCTCGTCATTAGTGTACTCAAAGTGGTATTTGGACTTAAATGTCACGAGTAAAAGCACGTGAATGACAATCCGCTGCTTGTTTTTAATGAAATGTCCGTATGAAGAGGCAGAGCTTGTCAGTTCTGCAGTTTTGAACGAATATTAAGGCCTTTTAGATCAATTTTGCGTTTTACAGTGAACAAAAAGGTAAAATGGCTATCTATTTGTTATAATTCAACGCTGAGTACTTGGAAAAAAATCATGCTCTATTATGACTGTCTCATTTAACACTCCAAACCCCTTAATTATTCATTTGCCAAGCCTGAATTAAGTCTCTGTTCGTGTTTTATAAGGCTAATTAAGGTGTGGTTATTATAAAGTGGTATGGATGGGAATAATGTATGGGTAAGGGAAAGGCTTTGTCGCCCGGGTTACACAATCGCCACCATATTATTAACAAGAAGGTCGTTCCTGGTGCTCAAAGTTCACAAAAATCAGGCAGAAAAATAACGATCTTCGGAGAGTCCAGTGTGTACGTGGCATTTACGGCGACACGTGAACATAAATCCAAAACAAAGCCTACGCGGGGGCCGGACGATCGCACGCCGGCATTTAACTTCATTATTTGTGGGAACAGATGGAGTTCGGTCGCCTTGTTTGCTCCCGTACGGAAATACACGGCGATGCTAAAGCGAGCCGCAAGTGCGCTTCTTTTTGTGGGATGGTGAAATGGATTTGCGATATCACGTCATGTGTGTGTTGGAAACTTTGGGCTGTAGAAAGTTGTGGGGAATGTTTTTGCTGTGTTTGCTGTGTAATAATGACAATTTGTGGACTAAAATAACTCCGTAGTACCTTTTTGTACAGTCGTGACGCTTTGGAAACAAGCTCGACGGCGCAGACATAGCACTAAATCAGAGAAGACGTTTCAATAGCTTCGGCTCCTTCGACTGAACTCCCAGAAAGTCCGATGTAGATTTAGTCTTTCACAAAACCTTCTTTGTCTCCGCAGGCTCCTCTCATCATCATCATCTCACACCCTTTTTTTTTTATCAAACGGTAGCTATTTTTGCACTTTCTACATTCCCAACATTGTTCTGCTAAATCCGAGCGCCGGGGTCGTCTCATCTCCGCGATCAGCCCAAAGACTTTAAGCTTGACCTGACCGGAATATACTTTTTTTTCTTCTAAACCGCAGGGAGATTGAAGGCTTTGATGAATCGGAACCGAAATGCAGCGTGAAATAGACGTCGCTGAAGATGAAGTCCTCAAGAGACTAAGATGTGTGTGTTGTTAGCGCTTAGCATGTTCTGTCACTAGTTTGAAATGGCGTTTACCAGAACGAGCGGAAGTTTTGGTTCTAATTCCGTCTTAAGATTGTTCTGTGTTTCGAAAAGTCGCAGAGGTAGTAAGAAGTCGTGCGGACGTTGTTTGCGAAGTCGTGCGGAGGCTGATTGCGAAGTCGTGCGGACACTGTTTTCAAAGTCGTGTGGACAGTTTGCGAAGTCGTGCGGACACTATTTTCGAAGTCGGGCAGACATTGTTTTCGAAGTCGTGCGGACACTGTTTTCGAAGTCGTGCGGACACTGTTTTCAAAGTCGTGTGGACGCTGTTTTCGAAGTCGTGCGGACGCTGTTTTCAAAGTCGTGTGGACGCTGTTTTCGAAGTCGTGCGGACGCTGTTTTCTAAATCGTGCGGACTTCGAAGTTGAGACTGTGTGGACGAGACGGACTGAGAACAATACGGCAAAACGACCCGTAACGAGGCCAGAAGGTAAACAAGTCCGGTTTTAACTCCTCATTTAGGGCAGGACAACCTCTATTTTCTGGGACCCGTACCTTTAGATTGAAAGTGACATACGAATGGCGGTCAAATAGTGTCAAATTTCAAAAAACTGTTTCCAGATGACCTTTTGATATATTTTTCTCCACGGACCGACCTCTGAAACCAACAGTCGCAAGATGTTTTGGCAGATGTATTATTAAGCCGGATTCCCTTCCAATACGACCAATGTAGGCCAAGTGCATTGCCCAAGGACACAACAGAAAGACTCGTGCATGGGCTGAACCGAGACAAAACAACAGTCCGACTTTCAACTAGGGCCAACCAATAGATCTAAATATCTCAATAATAACGATATTCAGACGACATTTCGACAAATCCTCAAGAATGTGCTAAAACGCGCCTGGAAATGTCTTGGTCGAAGTTGGAACATAACACAAAACATGAAAAGACCTTATAATTAACCACAAAAGTGCAGAAAAATCACCTTCGTTTGGAGGATCACACTCGACATTGCTGCCTTTTTATGTAATCATTTTAATTTCTTGACAATACTCTCGGTATTCTAATCCGCCGAAATAACAATCGTGACGTCGACTTTCCGTTAGATCGGGATCGTCTCGGGTCGACCAAAGTTGTCCGAACGTTTCCGCGGCGACGCTCCCTCACGTGGAAAGCAGCAGTGAAAGCAGCAGTGAAAGCAGCAGTGGAAGCTTCGTGTTCAGCGGCGTCTCCTCCAGGTTTTATTTTTACCGTCGTGGAGGTGCGTGCGAATCTTCAAACTCTTCGGGTCTCAGAGGGACGTCTCCGGTTCGCCCGTAATTAGCGCGGGGTGTAATTAACGAGCGCGAATACGGAGTGAGCGAGGACAGTTCAGTTCAGAGCAGAAAAACATGGCTAAATAAAGACATGGAAGCGCGCGGGTTTTCTCGAGGCAAGAACTTCCTTTGTGGTCGTTGATTTTATTGAATAACGCGATATCGACGCTGCCGAAATTGAAACGGGTAGAGAACGTTTTGAAGACGCGCGCCGTCCTAGAAAAGGGAAGAAGAAACTCTGGAAGAAAGAGCCGAAGAAACCAATCATTTTAGTCTGATATTAACCGTCATTGTTTCTGTTAATCAAAACGTTATCAAACCCGTTTTTTCCAAATTCGAGCGGGTGTAATCGAGCGTTTCCGTCCGTCCATTTCCCGCGGAGCCACGACCGCACGTTTCGAAGATACGAATCGCGTTTGACCCCACTTCGGCCGGGTTTATCGTACTCGAACTTGGCCCGGAATGTCGATCCCGTTAAATCTGCCGCGACGACTCCAGCCTCTCCAGGTTTTACACGTTTTCCATCGAACGCCAATGATCGATCGCCAAGTTTCCAATCGCTAAAGTGCGACGGAGCTCGAGCCGTAATCTGCAAACTTTTATCTGTAAAGATTTGAAATGCTGATTCATGACGGTTGCAATTTATTCTCTCAGGTTTGGCCTCGTGTCCCTCCCTTCTCGCTCTCTCTCTCTCTCTCTCTCTGCCCCTCTCTTCCCCTCATTACCTTTGCTCTTCTACCCTCTCTTCTTCTCCCTTTCCCTCGCTCCATTTATATTTCCCTCCCCCGTTTTGCCTCCTTTCTTTCCTCCCCTCCCTTTCTCACACCACACCTCACCTCTCTTCCTTTCCTTTCCTTCCCTCTCTCTCTCTCTCACTTCCTCATCCATCTTCCACTCATTTTCTCCACCTTCTTTCTCTCCTCCCTTCTACTCCCTTCTCTCTCTTGCTCTCCCATTCCTCTTTTCCTCATTTTCTTACCACTCACTTCCCTTCACTCACCCTTTCTTTCTTTCTTTCTTTCGCCCTCAACTCTCTTCCTCTTTTTCTCATTCTCCCTCTCCTACTCCCTCTCCTACTCCCTCTCTTTCTTTCCTTCTTTTTCTTGCTCTCCCTTTCCTTTCTCCCTCTAACTCTCCTACTCCCTCTCTTCCCTTCACTCCCCCTTTCCTCTACTTCCCTCTTTCTTTCTCCCTCATCTCTCTTCCTTTTTTTCCTCCTTCTCCCTCTCCATCTCCCTCTCCCTCTCTACCTCCCTCTACCTCCCTCTACCTCTCTATCTACCTCTCCTTCTCCCTCTCCTTCTCTATCTCCCTCTCTATCTACCTCCCCTTCTCCCTCTACCTCTCCCTCTCCATCTCCTTTCCCGCCTTTTTCCCCGTCCCGCAACACTTCTGTCCCATCGCCCTGCAAAAAACACGCCTTTTTCCCGCTTCCCTCCCCCGTTTCGCCGCGTGATAAAACCGCCGCCGTCCGCCCTTTTTTTTTGTTTCACCACTTAGACCCCATTGTTCTCCCAAACCCCCCCCCCCCCGCGTCGTTTGCGGCGATTCCCAATTGTCCCGTGCGGCTTTCCCTCGCCATCGATCCGCTCGGCGCTTGATTGGGCCGGACAAGGCGTGGGGCGCGGCTCAAAGGCTGCGTTCGTTATCTGCCGCGGCTCGTTACGGAAAATGCTCATTTTAGCGGATGAAAGGGGGGCCGGGGGGGGCGAGCCAAAGTGGTCCCCGGAGGAGCGACGGACACGCTTGGGTGCGACTGGGAAAAACATGGCTCCACACGTCGGCGAGCGCGGCCAAATGAGGGCGAAATACATGGAAAGTGTTGTGTATTTTTGTCGTAGAAATGACAGAGTTTCCGAAAAGTTTACTTGATCGTTTCATGTTGTGTCAAACGTCAGAAACTCGGAGAGAAAACGGACAGATCTGAAAGAGAACTTGTCTGCTTGTCTTTTGTGATGAGTCTCTTCCTGGAGTGGCGTGGTTTTCGAGCGGTCGCACAGTTGATACTCGTGCAAAGCCTCCGTCTCGTTCAGCACCGCCAAGTGGTCGTCCAACGAAAATAATCCTTGTCAAACCGTTGCGTTCCGCCGTGTTTGTGGTGCATTTATTGTTAGATTTAATTTGTTTTAAGGCATGTTTATTGTGTCGTTGGCGTATAGCTGTGCCACGTGGTGTTGTTTTCTATCTGGTCCAGTGTAACGTACAAAAAAACGGCACAATTTAACGATTATTCATAATTGCGGAGACCAAACGATCAGGAAATAATGCGTTTTTCTTGTACTTCCATTGACGATTCCGTTACGATTGTTCACGTTTGTGCTCAGCTTCACCGTCAAACGTTTTGAATTATAACGTTAATGTGACAAAAGAAGCCGGACAAAAAGTACGGTACATTTAGATCTGTAGATTTAATTACAATTACTCAATTTCCTGTATTTTTTCCCACTTCTCAAGATTATATTGAGACCTGAATAACCACGATTATGGATAAACTTAATAACCTGGTTTTTCAGTTTGCCACGTTCGGAGGCTAACGCTAACTCTTTTTTTCCCATTAATTTAGGATGAAAAGAAATTAAAATGTCTTCAATTTATTGTATTTACCTGAAATTATGTGAATAAAGACTGTTTTTGACATTTCCGTCCCTCTGAACTTTAGAACTACTGTGTACTCAGGCCTTAGAACTCCTGCCATGGACACAATACATGGATACTTTTGGAACGTACTTTTTGGAACGTACTTTTGTCGGTGAGAAAAAATACGCTGGACGACTCAAACATCACCAACGATCGAGGACTGGACAGACATCAGACAAATGGAAAAAATGACATTCAGACTTAATTTGAAAAAGGACAAATTTGACAAACTCTGGACTAAATGTTGCAGTGTAATTGCTATTGCCATTATTGCTATTTCCATTACTTCTATTAGTATTATTACAGTCCTGCTTTCTGCTCTTGTTTCTTTGTGGTTTTGATTTCAAAAAACAAAAGCAAAAAGTATATATTTCTACCGTCTTTACACAAAAAAACATGAACGGCTCCAACTTTTCCGTCATAAACACGTATTTAAATAACATTAACTGACATCACATTACATTTAAATCACAGCATTATATTCTGCCTCGTCAAATTTGTGCATTTCCTATTCGACATTTCCTTCAAACCCTCGAATACTTCACGTCGTTACATCCGCGGCGCATTGGAGCTGATACGGAGCAGTACCGGCCTTCACCAGCAGGCGGCGTGTTTACTCCGGCAGGGTTCATATCCCGGCGTGTCTGGGTTTATTCCTACCGTTCTTCGCACTTGTTATTGTGACTGCGGCGTCTGGCGTTCCGGAGCGAGGAAGAATACCGAGCGGATGACATTGAAGTGCCGAGCGGCGACTTTGACGCGGTGACTGACAGCGACGCGGCGGTTATGAACAGGAAACACTCCCCCGCAACCGTCTCGGGCGCAGACGAGGCTCACTTCAAACTGTCAGGGAAAAACTCATTTGAGAAAAAGAATGTCTGTTTCTTGGAGACACGGCTCGGGAGCGGGCGTGGCGCGAGTCTCACGAGTGTTTCCCCTTCATTTTGTCCTCTGCCAACGACCGAATATCCTGATTTACAGTTACAAACGAAACGCACACGAACGCACTCGACTGTGTCAAGAAAACAGGACTCGAAGTGTGAAAAACCCCGCTAACTACAGTTGTTCAAACGATGAATCAGGCTTTTAGATAGAGGCCCGTCTTCCTGTATTCTGGGTGGGGTATTTTAAAATGTGGACAGGCATTTTCGAGTGCAGAGACGGCCATTTTATTAATAAATCGTAGGAAAAAAAGGGAATATTATCATTAAATCGGGCCGGGAAGCGTTTGACAATAGTCCGCCATGACAGCTTACTGTTTACAAGTGAAAATTTGCCTGCTGCGCGCTGATTGGTTGATGAAATTTGTGTGCTTGGCTCTGATTGGCTGCCGAGCCCGTGGTCCGGAGAATGCCGAAGCTACTCGTTTTTCGCCTAGTCGGCCCCCGTGTTTTCAAATCCTATCTAAAAGCCTGCGATTAACAGTCTTTAAATGCTTTGCTTTGTTTGTGCGCTGTAGTTGTAATACCGTATTGCGCCACCAGAGAGCGCGTAAGTGTCCTCATACATCTGTGACATCTCTAGCTGAAACTCCAATAATGATCTATTCTTCTCAAACACGGCAACATTTAGTTCCACCGCAGTGTTTATAGACTAATATTCATCATTTATGGTTTATTCAGCGTTTTGCATGAGATAGGAAACAATAGATGTACGTTTTGTTGCTGTTGGTAGCTCTTTTTTATTCTTCTTTTTTTTAAGTTGAAACTAATAGTAGTAAGAGGATTTGGCAGATTTGTTAAGCCGGATTCCACTTCCAATCGCAACCGATGTAGGCCAAGTGCATTAGCCAAAAACGCAACACAACTGTCCGACTTTCATACATACATAATACATAAATACACAAATACATTAAAAAAATAAATGAAAAAAATATACAAAAAAAAAAGAAAAATAAATGAACAAAATGAACAAAATGAACAAAATAAATAAAATAAATAAAATAAATAAAATAAATAAAATAAATAAAATAAATAAAATAAATAAAATAAATAAAATAAATAAAATACAATTAAATACAATTAAATACAATTAAATACAATTAAATACAATTAAATACAATTAAATAAAATGCCAATCGCTGAAAATGCTCGTACTCCAATGTTAAGCACCAAACTGCTCGTCCCTCATTCGAGAGAGACCCCGGCGCCGCTCCAAAGCTCTAAATATAAACACAAAAATGGGCACAGCATGCGGCCCGTTGGCGAGCTTGGGTTTGTCATCGCGGTGAAGCCGGTGAGACGCAGTTGTGACGCGACAGACGCACGTTACAAAAGTGGAAAAAGTGGATTGATTTTTGAGAAAACGGCCAGATGGACTTTTTCAAGTTTGGTGCAAAGTAAAAAACATGATCGTGGCGCAAAGCGGTGGGCAGTCGTTTGTGTGGCTCGCTTTTGTTCAGAGAAGAGTACTTTTGTGTCGTGGGCGGCGTGTGCGAGCTGGCAACGGGAAGGACTCGACGGACCTGGAAGACTCGAAAGGACATCACCGTTACCGGGACGACCGGTTTATGCCTTCGTTAGTGGGTTTTAAGTCACAGAGTTATTCAATTTGCAACTTTTTCATTCAATCGACAACAACAAAAAAGTTAACTGCCGAATCTTGAACGTTTGCTTTGTTTCCATGTCGACGACTGTTGTGTTGCGAGGCTGGTTTTCCATCCAAAGACAGCAGGGGGCGACGACGGGCACGTCAAACGCCCCGAAAACACGTATTTAACCAGCACAAAGACGTCTAATGAGGTCAAAATGTGACTTAGTTCTGATTTAAAGTAGCGCCGACAAAAATCTTATCTTTAAATCTGATTATTCAAGTTTTAACTCCAAAAAAAACTGGACAAAACGTTGCGATTTTTTTTTATTTTTACACTTACAACGCTCGATCTTTGAAATGAAAACATGACGTTATGAAAAGCAGAAGGATAGAGGTCATTTCAAACCGATATTACGAGGTTTTGTTCCTTTTCCCGCCGCGTTTTGCCTTAAAATGTGAATTCATGACGATGAAAGTATTTTTTTCTTGAACTTCGCTGAGGTCAGTCCCGCCTGTTTGCGTCAGCGTTAAATTAAGTCGTGGTTAATTAGCGCCGCTGTCACAAGTGATTCTATTATCGTTCGGTCATTTCAGCGGATCCATTCTCTGTTATATATATACGTGAAATAACAAGCGCGCGTCTCTACTTCATATTATATTCTTACTGCTTGTTTCTCATGAGCCCGACTAAAGACATATGTTTGACTCTCTTTTTTAATTGAATTTTACATTTTTTACAGTCAAAGAAAGTTTATTTCCAGTGTAAGTTCCGTACTCTTTTGACTGAAGTTGAATAAAGTCTGAAATCAAGTCAATTCTGGATTGTTTTTCCCGAAAATATCAGAATTACTTGTTTTTTTCACTACATTTTCATCTATTACTGATGATCTGGAACAACAAAAACCTCATAAAGCTCATAAACTCCATTGAATATCATTTAGTTAAGGATAATCTATGTTTTTCACCAGAGGCATGAGATACTGTTCATCAAACTTCAATAATATTGCAAATGTTGACTCGGAGTTACGTGAAATTAGAACATCAAGTTAAACTAGTAAAACTATTAAAAATGATCTGAAAGAGAAACTGAAGCCTCTGGTCCAGGGCTGTTCATGGGCTACACTGCAAAACATCCCAACTCTGTTTCAATTAATATAGTTGTTGTGAAGAATGACATACTTTAAAATAAACTAGTAAACGAGATTCATCATTTTCTTTTTCTATATTTGTAAAATGGGTCGCGGGCCGGATTAAATCGCTTAGCGGGCCTGATTTGGCCCCTGGGCCTCATGTTGAACAGCCCTGGTCCAATGTCATCTCTGAAACTATGGATTTTGTGAAGTTTCTGCACTTTTGTGGCTCATTTTACAGTCACATGAACCGAGACGTTTCCACACATTTCATCTTGTTCTGAAACACCGTGAAAAGATCATCTGGATATTGTAATCCAAATCATGACAATAGTTTGATTTTAACCGTATTTGTATCTTTAAAATGAAACTACGTAACATTTTCACCTCATCAAACTAAATATTAAAGTGTCTGTGATGGTTAAAAATGTGTTTTCGTGGCGTTTGAAGTGTCAGTCGTCGCCCCCTGCTGTCTCGGGGCGGAACACCAGCCTCGTAACGTCGACTAAAGAAACAACTCCTCTGAGAAACCCTGGCTCTTTTTCTCATATTTGGCAACGTTAAATGTTTGTGTGTGCGATTTTACTGACTTATCACAATAAAGAAAGACAGAATAAGTGAAAACCCGTCCTTGAATCGAATAACTAAAAACGGCAAACTCAAACCAAGCGTGACATTCTCAGTGTTTATCGCTTTCACAAGGAGTTTTAAAACGTTTTCCTGCAGATTTTGCGGCGCGATTCCTCTTTTGAGCTTTTAATGTGAAGCTCCTACTCTCCAGCGTCTCCCGTCTGCGCGGCTAAACGTCTCTGTCGGCGCAGGTAATGGCACGCCGCGGCCCTCCAGCCCGTTTAAACAAGCGTGACGGAGGAGTCGTGACGCTGGGGCCCCGACGTCTGCGGGGTCTAATGGCGCCGCTCTCCTCGCCTTCGCCACGCTC
>NW_027315746.1:3315491-3377991 GCF_026437365.1 Eucyclogobius newberryi | reverse complement strand
GAAACTAATCAGGACAAAACCTGGTCTAACTGAGGTCTAATCCGAGCTAAAACTGGTCCAAACCAATACTTTTAAAGGACATTTCGCGACTCAAAATGAGCCACATCTGCATGAAAACATCTAAATATCCCTTTTTACTTTTACTTTATTGCTGACTAACTGTGACAAGTCGACCATGAAAAATAATCGCAGTCATATTTTAATAATCTGGACCAAATGCGTTAAAGAAAAAGTCGTGGCTGCAGAGCCGCCGCGCGGTCAAATGGCCCAGCAGTTTCAGGAACCGCGGCACTGCCATATAGCCTCATGGCTAACCCTAACCCTAACCCTAGAGCCTCATGGCTAACCCTAACCCTAACCCTAACCCTCTAACCCTAACCCTAACCCTCTAACCCTAACCCTAACCCTAACCCTAACCCTAACCCTCTAACCCTAACCCTAACCCTCTAACCCTAACCCTAATCCTCTAACCCTAACCCTAACCCTCTAACCCTAACCCTAACCCTAACCCTAACCCTCTAACCCTAACCCTAACCCTCTAACCCTAACCCTAACCCTAACCCTCTAACCCTAACCCTAACCCTCTAACCCTAACCCTAACCCTAACCCTAACCCTAACCCTAACCCTAACCCTAACCCTAACCCTAACCCTAACCCTAACCCTAACCCTAACCCTAACCCTAACCCTAACCCTAACCGCGGCACTGCCATATAGCCTCATGGCTAACCCTAACCCTAACCCTATAGCCTCATGGCTAACCCTAACCCTAACCCTAACCCTCTAACCCTAACCCTAACCCTCTAACCCTAACCTTAACCCTAACCCTAACCTTAACCCTAACCCTAACCCTGACCCTCTAACCCTAACCCTAACCCTCTAACCCTAACCCTAACCCTAACCCTAACCCTAACCCTAACCCTATAGCCTCATGGCTAACCCTAACCCTAACCCTAACCCTCTAACCCTAACCCTAACCCTCTAACCCTAACCTTAACCCTAACCCTAACCTTAACCCTAACCTTAACCCTAACCCTCTAACCCTAACCCTAATCCTCTAACCCTAACCTTAACCCTAACCCTAACCTTAACCCTAACCCTAACCCTAACCCTCTTACCCTAACCCTAACCCTAACCCTAACCCTAACCTTAACCCTAACCTTAACCCTAACCCTCTAACCCTAACCCTAACCCTCTAACCCTAATCCTAACCCTAATCCTCTAACCCTAACCCTAATCCTCTAACCCTAACCCTAACCTTAACCCTAACCTTAACCCTAACCCTCTAACCCTAACCCTAACCCTCTAACCCTAACCATAACCCTCTAACCCTAACCCTAACCCTAATCCTCTAACCCTAACCCTAACCCTAACCCTCTAGATGTAGTAGAGTGTAGACACTCCCTAAAGAAAAAGACGATTTTATAACAAAGACGGTGGCATTATTAACACAAAATATCAAAAAATAATCCAATCGCACGTCATTTTATCTGTTAATATTCTCTATCTCGACGCCTTGAGTCTCGTTCAACCCTTTATTTGTTCAAAAATGCGTCAGAAACAATGGTTTGACTCAAATAAAGCTTATTTTTAACACTTTTAATACACTCTCAATATTCTGCCGGTGCTTTTCTTCAGCACAAAACGGCGTTATAATATTTTGGATTTGGCTCGTCCCAAACGCACAGACACACACCGACACGAGCCACGTTCCCGCACAGTCCCCTCCGTCGTGACGGCGGACAGGCTTTAGTTGGATGATTTAACGGCGTAAATAGAGTTTAGGGGCCGGACTCTGAGCGCGGCGCCGGGGCCAGATGGAAACGTACGCCGCGCTTGTAAACAGACGGCGGCCGCGTGCCAGAGCCCAATGTGCATTTTACAGCGCGCCTCGTTATGAGCTCGTTAATATCGGCGGCACGTGGCGGCGATGCGACGGCGGGAGATTTACGCCCGTTTGCGAGTTCGATATCGGGCCAGGGTTTTGGGGGAAACGCGTGGCCGCTGACGGTAACGGGCGACGGATCGACGCCAAAGAGCCACAAAACGACTTGAGCGGCATTTTAATATTCGCGGACGATTTGGGACCAATGAAATGTTTGTCGTTATTGTTTTGTGTGAAAATGCTCTAGTTTCAGTCGTCACAAGTATGAAAAAGCCACGGTTGATAAAAGGTGCTGTCGATACTAAAGAAATCACTTAAATGGGACGAAATTGGACCGTTTTTGACTGACCTGGAGCTTTCACAGCTGCTATTATTTGGGTTAAAACTTGTGTATGTTCCCGGCATATGAAATAAAGGTAAAAAATAGTGTTGCCATAGCAATTTCAAACCAAATACACATCGTTTTTAATGGTAAACAGTCCTCGATGTGGAGCTCAACACTGGAACTACATTTCCTATTCATTTGTCCCATAGACTTTTCACAAAAATAAGTAAATTACAGTCTTACTTAAAGACAGTCTGAGCTTTGTGGTGACCAGACCTATATCTTTATTTAAAATGTGTATCTAAAACTGTATAAACCACTAAATCATGAGAACATTTAACCAAATGTCAGTCCATCTGGAGTTTCTCACGTTTTTCTAATTCTGACTTAGTTCGGCGTTGTAGAACCTGCTGTGAATATTTATCGTAGTTTTGCTTCCGTTAAGTTTCAGTTTGTGAAGTTATTTTGAAAAATAACAGTTTGATTTGACAGGAAGTGGAGCTGAATCCCTCTGTGATGTCATCAGTGTGCGACACAGAGACACTTTAAACCATGGTTGGACTAAATAAAGGTGTTTTATGGTCTTATTGTGTCAGATCAGAACTGTTGTGTCGTTTATGTGGAGTTTGGCTCTTGTTTACAGTCTGGTTGCTATGGTAACAGCTGTGGAATCACCTCTACACGTGTCATTATTGTGCTCCTGTCCAACCAGGAAGTACAAATATAAACTTTACTCGGGACAAATAGGCAAAATGTTTAGTCAAATCTGAAATACAATCACGTTCTCTATGTTAAGTGTTTAAAGATGAAAGTTTAAAGATACTTTTGGGAGTGAAAACAACCACATAGCGCCGCTGTCGTGCCTTTAAACTCTAATAATTATAATAATGTAATAATTGAATTGAAATGTTTCGTCCAGAATTACAGTGAGCCTGAAACCAATCATGTTCAGTTCGTGCAACAGTATGTTCTGTCTCCATGGAGATGTTGTTGCTCTGCCTAGAATATCAAACAGAAGATAGAGATGTATGTATGTTATGTATGTATGTTATGTATGTATGTTATGTATGTATGTTATGTATGTTATGTATGTATGTTATGTATGTATGTATGTTATGTATGTATGTTATGTATGTATGTTATGTATGTATGTTATGTATGTATGTTATGTATGTATGTTATGTATGTATGTTATGTATGTATGTTATGTATGTTATGTATGTATGTTATGTATGTATGTATGTTATGTATGTATGTTATGTATGTATGTTATGTATGTATGTTATGTATGTATGTATGTTATGTATGTATGTTATGTATGTATGTTATGTATGTTATGTATGTATGTTATGTATGTATGTTATGTATGTATGTTATGTATGTTATGTATGTATGTTATGTATGTTATGTATGTATGTTATGTATGTATGTTATGTATGTTATGTATGTATGTATGTATGTATGTATGTTATGTATGTATGTTATGTATGTTATGTATGTATGTTATGTATGTATGTTATGTATGTATGTTATGTATGTATGTATGTTATGTATGTATGTATGTTATGTATGTATGTTATGTATGTATGTATGTTATGTATGTATGTTATGTATGTTATGTATGTATGTTATGTATGTATGTATGTTATGTATGTATGTTATGTATGTATGTTATGTATGTATGTATGTTATGTATGTATGTTATGTATGTATGTTATGTTTGTATGGTCTTTGTAGTCTCCCCTGGGAAACCGCCGCACACATTAACATACGTGAAGAAACCGGCAGACACACGATCTTCAACCTCGTCCCTTGTCGAGATGTGAAGTCGATCTGCACTCGCGGTACACACGAGCGAACGCCTTTACGCGCACCGAGCTTTGTACTCGCGCTACACAAAACGTCTCTGGTGTTGCAGACGTGAGCGTGCAGTCGACGCCCTCATGTTTACTTCATATTTCTGTCAGGAAGAATAAGCATCTTTCTATTGTATGTCGAGGCATCGCAAAAGTCGGGATGGGCCGATAGGGGTTTTCCTCACCGACCGTTTGTTTGAAGACACGTTTTGACAAATTTCCGCTGGTTGAAGATATCATCGCCTCAATGACGTTATCGGGACATTTCCGTCACCTTCGCGGAGACCCACAACACGCCTTCGTACCGGCAACTGAAAAAAAGTTCATGCAGTGAGAAAGCCGTCACAAATGTCGACACAGCGACGTGTTTTCCCTGCAAGGTTGAGCTTGTCCAACCCACTTTGCCTCACTGTTTGTTGCCGCCCTGTGTATACTGCCTGTATTTGTCCCCGGCACAAACTAAAACCCCCTTCAGCCCCAGAGTTCCCGTCGCCGCTAATTGACTAGTCATTTCTTCAAGTGTCCCGTTGGCAGACACCCTTGGGTGCCGTGCCAAGCCGCTCCCCGCCCCCCCTTTTATCTCGTTTGTCTGTGCGTTTTGTAGATGGGAGATACGACTTGGCTTCCTCTGCGACTCTTCGACCGTCGCGCTAATGGCCCTTTGTTTTCTCTTGATTTTTTTGGGGGGCCTTTTAAGGAGCGCAAATTTCCCCCGCTCCCATCTCCGCGTCCTTTTTTCGATTGTTTGTCCGTCTCTTCAAAGCGGCTTGGCACCGTCGAGGAAGAAAACGGTGTCGCCAAAGTGCTTTACAAACGCTCAACAATACGGCAAATGCCACCCAAATGAGGGGATAATTATGATGTAACAACCAGCGGGGGTCTAATGGGTTTTAACATAAGCTTCCGTGGCATCGCCGGCTGACGCTTGGAAATAAAGAAGTCGTCGTATTAAAGAGAATCCTCATCCCGAGCAGAAGTCTACATTTGAGCTTGTTGTGCCGCCGTGAGTGAGTGACGTGTCGGGCGGGGCTCCGGGCAGCAGCTGGCGCGTTTGGCCGGCGGCGAGGGGGGATTAGATTGCTACATACTTTACATTTCATTTTTTTCAACAGGCCTGTTATCGATCGCACGGAGCGAGGAGACGAGTCTTTGCTCCGACGCGCATTATAATGAAGCGCTTCTCAAACCGCTGCGATTGGCCAAAACAAACACGCTACCGTCATGTGTGTTTTTATTTGCGTTTTCGTTATCCAGTTGATGTAATCCCTCATTCGATTGATCCGTGGTAGAAAAGAGTCCAAAAGTTTCATCTGGACACTTCAATCCGTCCATAAATCATGTGCGATCTGATGGTTTGAGCTGCAGCGTTTGTTCTCCCCTGCGCTCTGATTGGTCCAAAGCCCAAAGGGAGGAGTTATCATTGAAACCTGATCACGAGACGGTTTCACTCTTGCAGTTTGAGGCCTAACGAAACCAAGTCATCATTTCAAATCGCTAAATCTTAAGAACTTAGGCTTCATTCATACACAGTGTTTTCATGTTCTAGCCATAACCACTTATTGTACATTATAGTCAAGATTTATGCTTTTTAATGTTATTTATCTCGATTGTTTTCTGCACATTTAGATTCTCCTGCATTTCTTGAACTGTAAATAGTTTTGGTCAAAGATTTACCTCGACGCGAAAGAGTCACAGGAGACTCACAAAATTGAGTGTGATTTGGGACATTGTCTATTCCTCCCTTAAGTCTCTGATGTAAAAGCACTTAAGACTAACAGAGAGTCTGGAGTTCACCTGATCTTCTCCGGAGCTTCTTCTTCCTCGTCTCCGCAGCATCTCGTCTTCGTCAGAGTTAATTCTCTCCGCGGTGATATCACGTTCCTGCCTGAGGAGATGGAGCGTCTCTATAATGTGATTGTGAGGCTCAGATAGACTTCGACTTCCTGTAGAGAAGAGCGAGACCGAAACACCAGAGCCTTCTGGGAAATGACTTCTTTCACAGTATTTACAACGTGCAAAAGGAGAGGATTTAACTTTATTTTTTGGAGCTTTCACCGATTTGTTGCAGTTGAGTCCGGTGACTTCCGGCTGATTTCCGGGCAAATATTTAATGAAACGCACTCTATTTCATAAGTTTTTAAATTAAACGATTATGTTGTTGGTGAGATTGGGGCGGGGTGGTTCCATGTGGAGTTTTTCTGCCTTCTGGTCGATGTTTACTGATATTTACAGACGTCGAAACTTGAACAAAAGTTGTAGTTGTGTTCAGGACAGGTACAATTATTGAAGAATTTTTTGAGAGAAAATCTATCAGGAAATTTACTTTAAAATGTAAAATTGAACGTGACCTTTAACCCTGTTTCTGGGGGAAAGAAATCCAGCAAATACTGAAAAAAAACCTTTTAATATGAAAAGTCATTATTTAGGAAATTAGCATAAATGGCCAAAATGATAAATTATCAAATCAAAATGAATAAATTAAATAATAGACAAATAATTAAAAAATAATAATATTTGAAAAAAAAACTAAATTCAAAATGGAAATAATTAATTAACATAATTAAATTACAATAATGTTGGAAAATACTATTTAGACTTTTTGTTTATTTACAATTTTTCATTTTTTTTTGTAAGTTATAATTTAGTCCATTTTACAACTGTTTCATATATTTATTATGACATCTTCTTTGTTTTATACCTAAAAAGCCCACACTTTTATTGCCCTTTCCAGATGTCATTCTGAGTTTTGTGCCTCGCTCTTCCGTCGTCCCGAACCCGAAACGCTCGTGAACTCTTTTCAAACACTACATCACCGCCGCCTTTGAACGGCCGAGTCAAAGTCCTCCACCTGCGCTCATAAATCCTCCGCTGCCGGGACGTCCCATGATTACTCCCCATTAGCCAAGCGCAGGTTCATCTCTGACAGACTCTTCCCCCGTTCGACTTTCTCACCTCTTTCTTCCCTGTCACGTCCCTCCCCCCTCGCGAATCACGTCACTCCCTTCGCGCCGTCACGTCCCTCCTCTCGCGCCGTCACGTCCCTCCCCTGGCGCCGTCACGTCCCTCCCCTGGCGCTGTCACGTTCCTCCTCTCGCGCCGTCACGTCCCTCCCCTGGCGCCGTCACGTCCCTCCCCTCGCTCCGTTACGTCCCTCCCCTGGCGCCGTCACATCCCTCCTCTCGCACCGTCACGTCCCTCCCCTCGCTCCGTCACGTCCCTCCCCTGGCGCCGTCACGTCCCTCCCCTGGCGCCGTCACGTCCCTCCCCTGGCGCCGTCACATCCCTCCTCTCGCACCGTCACGTCCCTCCCCTCGCTCCGTCACGTCCCTCCCCTGGCGCCGTCACATCCCTCCTCTCGCACCGTCACGTCCCTCCCCTCGCTCCGTCACGTCCCTCCCCTGGCGCCGTCACGTCCCTCCCCTGGCGCCGTCACGTCCCTCCCCTGGCGCCGTCACGTCCCTCCTCTGGCGCCGCCACGTCCCTCCCCTGGCGCCGCCACGTCCCTCCCCTGGCGCCGTCACGTCCCTCCCCTGGCGCCGCCACGTCCCTCCCCTGGCGCCGTCACGTCCCTCCTCTGGCGCCGTCACGTCCCTCCCCTGGCGCCGCCACGTCCCTCCCTTCGCGCCGTCACGTCCCTCCCCTGGCGCCGTCACGTCCCTCCTCTCGCGTCGTCACGTCCCTCCCCTGGCGCCGTCACGTCCCTCCCCTGGCGCCGTCACGTCCCTCCCCTCGCGCCGTCACGTCCCTCCTCTCGCGCCGTCACGTCCCTCCCCTCGCGCCATCACGTCCCTCCTCTCGCGTCGTCACATCCCTCCCCTGACTCCGTCACGTCCCTCCCCGGGCGCCGTCACGTCCCTCCCCTGGCGCCGTCACGTCCCTCCTCTCGCGCCGTCACGTCCCTCCCCTGGCGCCGTCACGTCCCTCCCCTCGCTCTGTCACGTCCCTCCCCTCGCTCCGTCACGTCCCTCCCCTGGCGCCGTCACGTCCCTCCCCTGGCGCCGTCACGTCTCTCTCCACGCTCCGTCATGTCCCTCCCCTCGCGCCGTCACGTCCCTCCCCTCGCTCTTTCACGTCCCTCCCCTCGCTCCGTCACGTCCCTCCCCTGGCGCTGTCACGTCCCTCCTATGGCGCCGCCACGTCCCTCCCTTCGCGCCGTCACGTCCCTCCCCTGGCGCCGTCACGTCCCTCCCCTCGCTCTTTCACGTCCCTCCCCTCGCTCCGTCACGTCCCTCCCCTGGCGCTGTCACGTCCCTCCCCTGGCGCCGTCACGTCCCTCCCCTGGCGCCGCCACGTCCCTCCCCTGGCGCTGTCACGTCCCTCCTCTCGCGCCGTCACGTCCCTCCCCTCGCTCCGTCACGTCCCTCCCCTCGCTCCGTCACGTCCCTCCCCTGGCGCCGTCACGTCCCTCCCCTGGCGCCGTCACGTCCCTCCTCTCGCGCCGTCACGTCCCTCCCCTCGCTCCGTCACGTCCCTCCCCTGGCGCCGTCACGTCCCTCCCCTGGCGCCGTCACGTCCCTCCTTTCGTGCCGTCACGTCCCTCCCCTGGCGCGTCACGTCCCTCCCCTCGCTCTGTCACGTCCCTCCCCTCGCTCCGTCAACTCCCTCCCCTGGCGCCGTCACGTCCCTCCCCTGGCGCCGTCACGTCTCTCCCCTCGCTCCGTCATGTCCCTCCCCGGGCGCCGTCACGTCCCTCCCCTCGCTCCGTCACATCCCTCCCCTCGCTCCGTCACATCCCTCCCCTGGCGCCGTCACGTCCCTCCCCTCGCTCCGACACGTCCCTCTCTCTCCCTCATCCGTCTGTTCTTTCGGCCCGTCCTTCCTCCTCTCGCCGTCCTCTCCGCTGTTCCTTTGTGTAAATCTATTAGTCTTTTATACGCTCCCCTTCTGTACATAACCTTCCCGGCTCATTTTCCCCCTGTCAGCGCCGATGCCGCCGGTCTATACCGCTCCACCTCCTCCGTAGTAAAGGGGAAAATGAATAATTATCATTTCAATTTCAATAAAAAGGTGGTTTCCCCGCGACGCACGTGTCAGTTTAATAGCGTTGTCACTCGTCCTCCGTGTGGTAGGCGGCGGTACTCCCGTCTCGGCCCCGATCGCGTTTCCCTCCTTCACGTTTCCTCCATTAGCAGCAAAAACCAGCAACACCATCTCGTTAATGCACAAATGTATGGACGCTAATCAGAATTTAGCGATTGGAAATATAGTGCTCGTGAGTGGTGTCGTCCGCTAATGCTAACGCTCGCTAATTCTCTGTTTTTGACTGCAGTTCATGTGATTTTTATCATTTGCCGTCGTCTACTTAAAGGGCATGTATTGTATTATGTAAATGCAAAGTGTGTTTTTTGAGCTTTTTAACCATGTTGTAACACTGCTCCTTCATCAGAAACGCACCGCAAGTCGTATTTTGCTTCGTTCACAGTTTTTTTAATGATCCTGTTTACTCTTCCATCTGAGCCTCGCAAAAACACCCAGTTTCAAATTTCCCCAGATTTGTGACGTCATAGGTGGAGATGCGGAGGTCTCGCGCTGTCTTCAAGTCCAGAACTCGTCAGCGAACTCGTTGGTTCTGAGCGTTTACGCCATCGGATTGGGTTCAGGAAGTAACTGTAGGTCCTTAGTTTACACAGGGCAGTTGAATTGATGCTGTGGTTGTAATCTGCTGAGCAATAAAAGCACTTGTTACATATTTTGCTGTTTATTTCAGTTTAATTTCATTCATGTTGCATCGGGTCAAAGTCATTACCTGCTTTGGATCAAAGCAACAATAATAATGTCCTTTGCAACAATTTAAAAATAATACCTTATACAAAGTGGCTATTTGTATTGTGTTGGATGTTTACGATATTTCAAAAGTGATTTGAGGTTAATTGAAATGTTTAGGTGTAAAAAATGGTTTGTTTTTTTGGCCTTTTTTCGTGGCCTTTAAATAATGGACATTACGACTAATTAAAATACAAACAAGCATTGTCTCCTCATCGTCTGCTGCTTCCTCGTCTGTTACTCTGCTGACTCATAATTCGGGGGGAGGAGTCGTCTGGGGAGAGGGGGGGCGCGCCGCGTATTAGGGACACAACAGCCTCGTTTGAAAAAGCTCCCGCGGCTTTAGCACAAACAAACGCATTAGCCTCCTCCCGCCCTTTTGTCCCCTTTGAGATGCCCCTCCCCTCGCTGGGGGGGGGGGGGGGGGGGGCATCTCAAAGTTCACGGACTCTTTAGACTGGTGTTGTTGATATGGAAATAATGCGTAGAATTCCCACCGTGCCCAGATCAGAACACTGTTTCGAATAGTTTCCCCAACGGGTCGTCAGTGTTAATTAGGTACGACGGGTTTAAAAAGCTCCCTGGAATCTGTTGTGTTCTAATCAAGGACTGAACTGCATTTTTGTCTCATATTTTTGCGCTTCTTATGGCCATTTTTCATATATATATATATATATAGACATTGGATTACATTTACTGATCTAAATACCTTAAAAGAACACGTGGTATTGCATAGACTTGCACTGATTTCCTGCAAACTGAAACTCAAACATTAAAGGGCACGCAACAAGTTCTCCGTGTTTTTGTAATTATGACTTAGTTTGGTGAGATGGAACTTGTGCTAAATAAGTATCATAGTTTTACATCAGTCAAGTTATAGTTTGTCAAGAAAAATGTAAAAATAAAAGTTGAAAATGACAGGAAGTTCTAAATCGCCCCGTGATGTCATCAGTCAGCGACGCCCTGGGCACGATGCAGGAGCGACCGGCACGTTTTTCTGAAACAATAATTCAACAGAAACAGAGGCGTTATCAGGTGTTATTTGTCTTAACTGTTGTGTAATTCATATGGATTTTGGCCTTTGTTTACAATACGGTTGCTAGGTAACAGTTGTCACGGCCTGCAGCTCCTGCCAAACCAGGAAGTAACATTATGAACTTCACCAAACGCTGGGGAAAACGGTCAACATCACAAGTGAGGTCGTTCTCCGAGAATTTATACAGATTTGGCTTTTCTAAGAATTGCTCCTCGGTGTTTTTGAAGCCCAAGATTCAATTGTGTTTTAAATGAGTCACTTCAGTTTCGTCTTCTAATTTGGCAACTTTAAGTGTTACTTTACCGGCTGCGAAATCGAGACGGAACATATTTTCTTTACTGTTTTCAACTGTGTCCAAAAAGCAATTACAAAGCCAGATTTTGTACAGATATATTTTAAAACTTTAACGAGAACATTATGAAACGATGCGGCTTTAATCCACAGTCTAATGCGCATTTGAATACATCACAACAAACCAAAACGTATTGCAAAAGCTTAAAAGCCCTTTTAATTGATCAGAAAACGTCTGTTTTTTAAAATGAAAATGGAAAAAAAGTCAGATCTTATTTCATGATTTTCTTGATTCTGTCTAAATTAGTCTCAGTTTTGTTTGTGTTGAGCTTTTATTTTGACGGGATTTGACGAAAACATTAAGACGTATTAAACACTTTTAGCTGAAGATGACTAAAATCATTGGGAGGAAAAGCAGACATCGCAGTGATTTACTTCAGGTTTTGCGCAGGCCGAAATTGCGCATCGAAACGGCAAAACTGTGCGACAAACTTCCCCCCAAAAGCGCAGCCGTCCCTCCCTGCTCCCCCCCGTCCCTCCCTGCTCCCCTGTCCCTCACCCATTCCACCCTGCTCCCGCCCGTCCCTCCCTGCTCCCCCCCGTCCCTCCCTGCTCCCCCGTCCCTCCCTGCTCCCGCCCGTCCCTCCCTGCTCCCCTGTCCCTCCCCCGTCCCTCCCTGCTCCCCCGTCCCTCCCTGCTCCCCTGTCCCTCACCCACTCCACCCTGCTCCCCCCCGTCCCTCCCGTTCCCCCCCGTCCCTCCCTTCTCCCTCCCGTCCCTCCCTGCTCCCCCCCGTCACTCCCTGCTCCCCAACCGTCCCACACTGCTCCCTCCCGTCCCTCCCTGCTCCCCCCGTACCTCAATTCTCCCCCGTTCCTCCCTGCTCCCCCCGTCCCACACTGCTCCCCAACCGTCCCACACTGCTCCCCCCCGTCACTCCCTGCTCCCCCGTCCCTCCCTACTCCCCCGTCCCTCCCTGCTCCCCTGTCCCTCACCCATTCCACCCTGCTCCCCCCCGTCCCTCCCGTTCCCCCCCGTCCCTCCCTGCTCCCCAACCATCCCACACTGCTCCCCCCCATCCCACACTGCTCCCTCCCGTCCCTCCCTGCTCCCCCCCGTCCCTCCCTGCTCCCCAACCATCCCACACTGCTCCCCCCCATCCCACACTGCTCCCTCCCGTCCCTCCCTGCTCCCCCCCGTCACTCCCTGCTCCCCAACCGTCCCACACTGCTCCCTCCCGTCACTCCCTGCTCCCCTCGTACCTCAATTCTCCCCCGTCCCTCCCTGCTCCCCCCCGTCCCACACTGCTCCCCAACCGTCCCACACTGCTCCCCCCCGTCACTCCCTGCTGCCCCGTCACTCCCTGCTCCCCCCATTCCTCCGCCGCCTCACGCCGTCCTCCCCTCCACCTCCTCGCCCTCCACCTCCTCGCTCTTCCCCTGGCGGCGCCGCGGCAGGAACGATGGGAAAAGGCCACGAGCATCAGCGCTGACAAAAGGAGCAGAATAATGAGCGGGCGCTGCGCATTTGGAGCCGACGGGAGCGGAGCGGCGCGTGGAGGGGGTCAGGAAGGTGCAAGCGTATAGAGAGGGCATTATGGACAACACGGACGGGTGCGCGGAGGCGGAACAACGGGGGAGGAGGCGGGGTTTACCCTGGAGAGGGGGGCGAGCGCAGAGGAAGAGCGCTCAGGGTTCTTTTTGGGTGTTCTTACCGTACAGAGCCAAACGACAACTGTTATTGACCAAATCCAGCTCGTGTCTTGGCAACAGAGCAACAAAAAAGATACAAAACATGATATTGTCTGAGATAGATGAGGTTTTATTATTGATTTACATCAACATGATACAAAAACGCACGCATTTTGTCCATTTCCTCATCGGGACATCCTAAAGCAGGGAAACGTTAATGCGCCAAAATGCTAATGCTAAGTGTAGCATATTATTCAGTATTAATTTGCAGAGTTAATTTGAGATCTGTTGATTGTGTTGTACTTTTATAAGAAACACAACATTTTTAAATATAGTTTTATTAAAAAATGTTGCTACCTGCCGCCATCTTGGTTCTAATTTACAAACGTAAACAAACGTAAACCCCAATTAACTGATCAGATTATCAGTATTCTATCCTTTTTTAGGTGATTTTGGGCTGTTTAGTCCAGATTAATAAATTAAAAACCAACAACACAACAACGTGCTAAACTACGGCCTTCTGATTATTGACTCTCACGTCCTCTGTCCAAACCTAATGAAGTTAGACTTGAATCTGATGTTAGTTTGAACATAATCTGACCATTCAAATCAAATCAAATCCAAATCAATTTATTTTTGTAACGCCCAAAATCACAACAACAGTTGCCTCTGAGGGCCACAGGGAGAAATGAATCAACAATGTCTGTGGTGGCGAGGGACGATGTCCCAGGGTCCTCTGTCCTTAGACTCTCCTTCTCGGCCAGGAAAAAACTACAAAAAAAACCTCAAATGTTTAATGCACATTGGGATTCTGTAATTGTGCATAATAATTCATACAAAATAGAAGAAAAGGCCATTCATGTTCCAGTATCGAAAACTAGGTATCGTTCGGCTGCCGATAAATATTGAAGTGTACCCAGGCAATATCGGAGAAGTCTGCCATTACAAACGAAAAGGTATCATCCGGTCTGGAAGGGTCTCGACCGCCCGCTCGACCGTCGCTCGAACGCCGCTCGACCACCCGATTAATACACTCACTCTCCCGACCGGCTTCCGACCCGACTCTCTGCGATCCGAACGAACCTTTTTGCCTCTCGCGCCCTTGAACCGCCGCCTCACACCTGGTCTGTTTTACAAATGAACCCTCATCACCTGTGTGTGTGTGTGTGTGTGTGTGTGTCACTGTGTGTGTGTGTGTGTGTGTGTCACTGTGTGTGTGTGTGTGTGTGTGTCACTGTGTGTGTGTGTGTGTGTGTGTCACTGTGTGTGTGTGTGTGTCACTGTGTGTGTGTGTGTGTGTGTGTCACTGTGTGTGTGTGTGTGTGTGTGTGTCACTGTGTGTGTGTGTGTCACTGTGTGTGTGTGTGTGTGTGTGTCACTGTGTGTGTGTGTGTGTGTGTGTGTGTGTCACTGTGTGTGTGTGTCACTGTGTGTGTGTGTGTCACTGTGTGTGTCACTATGTGTGTGTGTGTCACTGTGTGTGTGTCACTGTGTGTGTGTCACTGTGTGTGTCACTATGTGTGTGTGTGTGTGTGTGTGTCACTATGTGTGTGTGTGTGTGTCACTGTGTGTGTCACTATGTGTGTGTGTGTCACTGTGTGTGTGTCACTGTGTGTGTTACTATGTGTGTGTGTGTGTGTGTGTGTGTCACTATGTGTGTGTGTGTGTGTCACGGTGTGTGTGTGTCACTGTGTGTCACTATGTGTGTGTGTGTGTGTGTCACTGTGTGTGTCACTATGTGTGTGTGTGTGTGTGTGTCACTGTGTGTGTCACTATGTGTGTGTGTGTGTGTGTCACTATGTGTGTGTGTGTGTGTCACGGTGTGTGTGTGTCACTGTGTGTCACTATGTGTGTGTGTGTGTCACTGTGTGTGTCACTATGTGTGTGTGTGTGTGTGTGTCACTATGTGTGTGTGTGTGTGTCACGGTGTGTGTGTGTCACTGTGTGTCACTATGTGTGTGTGTGTGTGTGTGTCACTGTGTGTGTCACTATGTGTGTGTGTGTGTGTGTCAGCGGCAGAAGGGCACGTGTGCGCGGTGGATGTCCCGGGGGAAGGGCCACAGCGCGGAAGTACAGCTGCCCAGAGAAGAGACCTCGTCCTGGGGGAAGGTTGGACCCGCCGTCCCCCTCACAGCCTGGAGCATGTTTACACTGCACATGTATTTTTTAAAGCGCTTCTCATATTCCGTCGCATTCATGCGCCGCGCTGTTGTTTGGGCTGTGGACAGATTGTGTGACATTGTCCAACCCCCGCTCATCAATATTGAGACAGTGTGACTATTTTAGCATCAACAGCAACTGGGTAAAAAATTGCCTTTACTTATTGATCGGACGACTGCTCTTCGCGGGTTTGGTCTTCCTGTTACATTCTCAAGACCTTTTCCCCTTCCAAACATATACTATTCATACCTTTTCCATGTTTAATCGCTACGGCAACGGCCCCTAACTCCTCACCGTGTATTCTTACTATCGCATTAAGGTGGCGCAGTCATTTGAATGTTGATGCCGATTGGGATTCGTTAGTTTCTCGCCGTCAATAAACAAGGACGCGCTATGTGAAATGTACTCGTGTTTTCAGTTTTTAACCATTGCGTCCTCATAATAAACATACCCGGAGTTGCTTTTGGCTTCAATAATTGTGTCGTTAATCCCGTTTACAAGGTCACTCCCTTTTGAACCTTGCGAAAACCGCTGTAGGTAGAGCGCGCCTGGCTTTCCGTCAGTCGGTCGTTCCCTCGTTTCTATTTTTATTATCTGAGAAGATGCAATAAAACCTGTAAAACATGTAAATATGCAGCGTGAAAGCCAAAGATCATTTCCATCTTTTGTCTCTTTCTGGATCGAGGCCAGCCACAACCCACGCAACCCGCGCAAAGAAACGGACGAGATGCGAGAAAATATCACCTACCAACATCTCACACTTTGTACAGCGCATTAACATGTTCGGTGTTAGCACTCCATCTACTGGCAGCAGAGGGAACTTACCACGTGGAACCGGGGGGAAAAAGCTAGCTTGCCCCCGACGTGCCGATGTAGGCGCGCAGGTTCCCGCTCACACTTTGTACGGCGCATTAACATGTTTGGTGTTAGCGCTCCATCTACTGGCAGCAGAGGGAACTTACTTGGAACAAAAAAAAAAGCTAGCTTGCCCCCAACGTGCCGATATAGGCGCGCAGAGGTAACGAACATCTCCCGCTCACACTTTGTACGGCGCATTAACTTGTTTGGTGTTAGCGCTCCGTCTACTGGCAGCAGAGGGAACTTACCACGTGGAACAAAAACAAAAAAAGCTAGCTTGCCCCCGACGTGCCGATGTAGGCGCGCAGAGGTAACGAAGGCAATTTTCTAACTTAGGCGTCACAAATCTGGGTCGTTTGTGACTGAGTGCTTTCTGAGGACCTCCAGACAAGCACGTAAGAACGTAAATGCAACTCCAGGTTCTATTTGTGACGAGGAAAATACGTTATTACACGGTCTAAAGCTCAAACGAAGTCTAAAGTAGCGTCTGTCATGTGACCTTGTGTCGCAGCGTCGTCTCCACACTGTCCATCTCTGTGTGTGTAGGCGTGTGCGTGTGCGTAATGGGCCATAACTCCGCGGTGCGTTCGGTGCTGCTGGCGTTCTTCCCCGTCAGAGCGTCATGTGATTTTATGTCTCGTGAAGGTGTGGACAGAAGCATAAATCAAAAGCAGGTTCTTCTCGGCAGAACAAACACTCCGCCGCTGGAGGAGGCGGGATCAGCACTGGAGGAGGCGGGATCTCGGGCCGGACGAGCGCGTTCAGGTCAACAAGGAGGAGTCTGAGGGAGAATGTGTCGGCCTCATGTGGTTTACCTGGCTTCTGAGGGTAGAGAGTTTACATTCAGCAGATTTTGGACCTGATGTGGACTCAGTTTGGACATGTCCTGGTCCAGTTCAGGTTTGATTTTGGGTCTAGTCCTGGTTCAATTTTGATGAGGTGATTTACTCAACTTTCAACATTTAGGGTGTATTACTCAACATTTAGTGTGTATTACTTATGTTTAGTGTATATTACTCAACATTTAGTGTGTATTACTCATGTTTATGATATATTACTCAACATTTAGGGTGTATTACTTATGTTTAGTGTGTATTACTCAACATTTAGTGTGTATTACTTATGTTTAGGGTTTACTACTCAACATTTAGTGTGTATTACTTATGTTTAGGGTTTACTACTCAACATTTAGGGTGTATTACTTATGTTTAGTGTGTATTACTCAACATTTAGGGTGTATTACTCATGTTTAGTGTGTATTACTCAACATTTAGGGTGTATTACTCATGTTTAGTGTGTATTACTCAACATTTAGGGTGTATTACTCATGTTTATGATATATTACTCAACATTTAGGGTGTATTACTTGTGTTTAGGATATATTACTCAACATTTAGGGTGTATTACTTATGTTTAGGGTGTATTACACAACATTTAGGGTGTATTACTTGTGTTTAGGATATATTACTCAACATTTAGGGTGTATTACTTATGTTTAGGATATATTACTCAACATTTAGGGTGTATTACTTATGTTTAGGATATATTACTCAACATTTAGGGTGTATTACTTATGTTTAGTGTGTATTACTTAACGTTTAGGGTGTATTACTTATGTTTAGTGTGTATTACTTAACATTTAGGGTGTATTACACAACATTTGTCCATTCGTTTTTTCTAACGCGTTCTCAGGCTCATCTTTTCACCACATAGAACATTCACAGCATATTTCGTTTTTCTTTCAAATGACACTTTTCATGCAACAACATCTACTTCTACTATTTACACGTGGGCAGCGGCAGCGGAAACGACGGCAAACAAAGTCGGTTAACCCACGCTAATTAACCACAACAGCAAAAATCCTCCCCGAGAGAAAAATGTGCGGCGGAATTAAAGCTGAAAAAAAAACGCAGAGGAGCGAGGGAGGAAGCGAGCGAAGGAGACGAGGAAGGAGACGAGGAGGAAGACGGGGCGCTTTGAATCCTTCGGTGTCGCCGCCGCCGCCGCGCAGGGACTTAACGCGATTACGAGCCGCCTTCCAAGAGGAACGCTTCAAACTCCCACGTGTTTAATACCTCCAGGACCGAGGGCGTTAGCGCGGGAACGAGATGTTTGCTAATGTTTGGGGAAAATGCTTAATTACAAAATCGGGCGTGTTTTGGGTTTCATCCGCCGCAGCGCCGCCGGACCTCGTAACCTCATTCTTAAACCTTATTTTGCGTCTCATTTAATGCATGTTCTGTGTGTGCTTGTGTGTTTTTTTCCTCGTTGCTTTATTGCATTATTCATCGCGCTTCAAACCGGCGCTACCGGACGGTGCAATTTATCGGATTTTTAACAAGATTCAGAGTTTTGGAGGAAGACATTTGACATTTGTTTGTTGCGTTGCGGACGAAAAGAACACACATTCTGCATTATTTATACTGCTTTTGCCCTTTAAACTCGCTCTTTTGTACTTTTTTGGTACTTTTTTTGGACCCGCGTTGTAAAGTAAACGTGACTTTCGTTCCCTCGTCGAGGTTCGGTGTCGGCGCTCCCTCTACTGGCAGCAGAGGTAATTACCGTAAGATAAACGGACTAAAGTGCGTGATAATGGACGCGCTTTAATGAGTCTGGAGATGGTTTATGGACTCGCAAACGGCGCAAGAGTCTCTGTCGGGGCTCGACCTTTGGGGACGCGAATCTGGGAGATTTGAAACTGAGTGTTTGGTGAGGCTCTGCGCCATTTTCAGATGAATTGGACTAACGAGGACGGTGTGCGTGAGGATAACGAGGACGGTGTGCGTGAGGATAACGAGGACGGTGTGCGTGAGGATAACGAGGACGGTGTGCGTGAGGATAACGAGAACGGTGTGCGTGAGGATAACGAGGACGGTGTGCGTGAGGATAACGAGGACGGTGTGCGTGAGGATAACGAGGACGGTGTGCGTGAGGATAACGAGGACGGTGTGCGTGAGGATAACGAGGACGGTGTGCGTGAGGATAACGAGGACGGTGTGCGTGAGGATAACGAGGACGGTGTGCGAGTGTAGGGCCTTTTTCATGTTGACGGACGGAATGAATGCGGAACGCCAGAGACTGATAAGACCGTAATGTGCTTTTATCGTATGGTTTGAATGAAAATGTAAAACTGTGACAAATGTAAAACTTTTATCGTGGGTACGACATTATTGGGCTCAAACTAGCGATTAAAGTGGAAGTTGAAATACGGTGACTGAAGCTTATAGATACAGAATATAATGGTAATATTGAATATATCTGAAATATTTGATTATTCATGGATCCTTTCATTCAATAATGCCGCTGTCTTTGTTATAAAAAGGTCTTTTGTTGTGTGTTTTTAGAGTCTGTACTTTGGGGTACCAGTGATATACTAGTTTAGGGGCACCAGTGAGATACTAGTTTAGGGGCACCAGTGAGATACTAGTTTAGGGGCACCAGTGAGATACTAGTTTAGGGGCACCAGTGAGATACTAGTTTAGGGGCACCAGTGAGATACTAGTTAGGGGCACCAGTGAGCTACTAGTTTAGGGGCACCAGTGAGATACTAGTTTGGGTCACCAGTGAGTGAGATACTAGTTTGGGGCACCAGTGAGATACGAGTTAGGGGCACCAGTGAGATACTAGTTTGGGTCACCAGTGAGTGAGATACTAGTTTGGGGCACCAGTGAGATACGAGTTAGGGGCACCAGTGAGATACTAGTTTAGGGGCACCAGTGAGATACTAGTTAGGGGTACCAGTGAGCTACTAGTTTAGGGGCACCAGTGAGATACTAGTTTGGGGCACCAGTGAGATACTAGTTTAGGGCATATACTAGTTTATTCACTGACAATAGCGACACATATTTTCTGATAAAATAACCTTTAAATCAAGAATTCAAGAAAAATAAAGATTCGAGTTGTTCGGTCACAGTCTCAGTAATAATCGTGGTGTTCTTTCTTCCAATGATCGAAACACTCAAATTTGACATTGTGACGTCCCTAGAAACAAGTTTTTAAGCGACTTTGCAGATCTCTCCCTCTCGTGCGCTTGCTTACCATCCCTCCATCCCTCCCTCCCTCCTTCCCTCCCTCACTCCCACTCTCCCTCCCTCCCTTCCTCCCTCCTTCCCTCCCTCACTCCCACTCTCCCTCCCTCCCTCCCTCTCTCCCTCCCTCCCTCCCTCTCTCCCTCTCTCTCTCCCTCCCTCCCTCTCTCCCTCCCTCACTCTCTTCCTCCCTCACTCCCTCCCTCCCTCACTCACTCACTCCCTCCCTTCCTCCCTCCCTCCCTCCCTCCCTCCCTCCTGCCCTCTCTCACTCCCTCTTTCCCGCCTTCACTCCCTCCCTCCCTCCCTCCTGCCCTCTCTCACTCCCTCTTTCCCGCCTTCACTCCCTCCCTCCCTCCCTCCTGCCCTCTCTCACTCCCTCTTTCCCGCCTTCACTCCCTCCCTCCCTCCCTCCTGCCCTCTCTCACTCCCTCTTTCCCGCCTTCACTCCCTCCCTCCCTCCCTCCCTCCCTCCTGCCCTCTCTCACTCCCTCTTTCCCGCCTTCACTCCCTCCCTCCCTCCCTCCTGCCCTCTCTCACTCCCTCTTTCCCGCCTTCACTCCCTCCCTCCCTCCCTCCCTCCCTCCTGCCCTCTCTCACTCCCTCTTTCCCACCTTCACTCCCTCCCTCCCTCCCTCCTGCCCTCTCTCACTCCCTCTTTCCCGCCTTCACTCCCTCCCTCCCTCCCTCCTGCCCTCTCTCACTCCCTCTTTCCCGCCTTCACTCCCTCCCTCCCTCCCTCCTGCCCTCTCTCACTCCCTCTTTCCCGCCTTCACTCCCTCCCTCCCTCCCTCCTGCCCTCTCTCACTCCCTCTTTCCCGCCTTCACTCCCTCCCTCCCTCCCTCCCTCCTGCCCTCTCTCACTCCCTCTTTCCCACCTTCACTCCCTCCCTCCCTCCCTCCTGCCCTCTCTCACTCCCTCTTTCCCGCCTTCACTCCCTCCCTCCCTCCCTCCTGCCCTCTCTCACTCCCTCTTTCCCGCCTTCACTCCCTCCCTCCCTCCCTCCTGCCCTCTCTCACTCCCTCTTTCCCGCCTTCACTCCCTCCCTCCCTCCCTCCCTCCCTCCGCCCTCACACCTCTCCTTTCCTGTCGGCTCTGGGTGGAGGAGGTGTAAATTGCGTTGCCTTAAATATCTCCGTCGTCCTCGGGCGTGAGAGTTGGAGGAGACGGCGGTTACGTTCGCGTCGCGTCAGGAGTGAATTACAAACTCGACTTCACCTCAAAAGTTTAGCCGGAGTTTAGAGATTTTTTGGGCTTTTGTGAAGTGAAGGTTTCGCTTCATATGATCGAGAGCCAGAAGACTTTTCTACAGATTTTCTTTTTCACTCTAATGTTTATAAATCAGGTTTGAATTTTGTGCTGAAATTGGCTGTAAATGTCCGCGGTACTTGATGTTTTTTATCAAATAATTTGTTGCTGTCACAAAGTACATAATCATAATAAATATTAAAATGTATTAAACATCCTTTAGACTTACAGTTTTAAAAGTAAATGATGAATTATTATATATGTCTCTGGTGTTTAGATCTTATGTAACAGTCTTAAAGGATTATTTCTAACATTTTCAATAGTTTTTTTTATTTTTTTTGGTAGAAAACACAACTGCAGAACATCAAACAAGCACACGTTTGTTTGTTTTAAATTAAAGTTTTAATTTGACAGAAATAAGAAAATCCTAGAAAAACTTTTTTTTGTCTTTTTAAACAAGCAGTTTTTCATGCCACACTTTGCATTAAAACATTCAACTTATTTTCTAGATTTAAAATGGCGACACGTGCAGTTTTTGTCAAGAATACGTGCTGTACTTTCCTTAAAAACTGTATTAACTGCCACAAACGTAACAGAAAAGCGTCGCTGTCACGCTGCAGGACGTTTCTGTGTTTTGTGTACTTTAGCCTGTTAATCACTGTTAAGTCACGTTTTTGCGGACGTTAAACCTTATTTACATCGGCGTTTAAAGCGATAACGCACACAAAATGGACGTCGCGGGTGGATTATAGTTTTCCACCATCGTCAGAACTAGAATCATTTATAAAACATTTGGCGCGAGTACGTCTCTCCGCGATGGCCCGTCGTTTACTCGGACTTGTTTTTCTTTTGTATTTCATCTGTGTCTGGGCCACGCCTTAACGTCTCTCATACGTCCAGAGTTTTGGTCCGCTCCTGCCGAGTCCGGCTTAGCGCTGAGTCTGCGTCACATTTACACATTTACCCCGTGCGGCGCATAAACCCTCAGTTTGAACAGATTTAGGGCGTTATTTATCGTCCTGGGTTAAATGAGCGGCGTGCGTTAGTGTCCAGGGCGAGCTAACTGTGGAAGAGTTACAAACGTAAAGACGTGCGGCCTGTACCCAAAAAAATGAGGAGATTTTGAGAACTTGTACTGAAATATATAACAAGGACCTGCTGACCTGAGAAAAGTAACATTTGCGTGTTCTCAGTCATATTTTAGTCTCTAATTCACCAAAATGTTCTGTATCATTTCACTAAAACATATTAAACACGATTATATTTCAGATTTCACTAAACATTTTTACCATAACGTTTATAATTGTACTTCCTGGTTGGACGTGAGCACAAATGACGTGTAGAGGTGATTCCACAGCTGTTACCATAGCAACCAGACTGTAAACAAGAGCCAAACTCCACATAAACGACACAACAGTTCTGATCCGACACAATAAGACCATAAAACACCTTTATTTAGTCCAACCATGGTTTAAACTGTCTCTGTGTCGCACACTGATGACATCACAGAGGGATTCAGGTGTGTAGCAGTCATTGCTCTGGACTGTCAGGCGCTGGTTCAGGTGTGTAGCGGTCACTGCTCTGGACTGTCAGGCGCTGGTTCAGGTGTGTAGCGGTCACTGCTCTGGACTGTCAGGCGCTGGTTCAGGTGTGTAGCGGTCACTGCTCTGGACTGTCAGGCGCTGGTTCAGGTGTGTAGCGGTCACTGCTCTGGACTGTGCCTCTGCTCCCGGCGTCCCGTGTAAACCTCGTGAACTCCTCGGTTAAAATATCTTCCCCGGAACATCCCTTTAACCCTGAGTCATGCCAACCGGCGGATTAGCTTTAGCATTAGCCCTGATGCTATTACAGGAGATGCTAATCCAGATGCACTCAACCTCAGGGCGAAACCAGGTCAGCGCCGCACGAACGTCTCCTCAAGAGTTTTAAAGACGTGAAGTCCCACGTTTGGGCAAGAATGGAGCAACTGGGACTAATTCAGATGTTGTTTCCCATTTGTATAACTTGTTTCAATACTTTGTAATAACTACGCCCTATTTAGCCTTAATAAAGAATGACATCACAGTGACTCAGGCTTATTAACGGCTTAATTAAGTTATTAGATAATCAGTTAAATAGTTAACCTACGAAGCCTGGATCATTCTTAATAAACAATTTGTCCATTATGGATTAAGTCTTTATTCATGTTTTATTAAGGAAATTAAAACTGTAGTAATTAGAAAGTGTTATCGTTTAAATAATCTATAATTAAAAAAAAAAAATATATATATATATATATATATATATATATATATATATATATATATATTTAATTAGGTGCCGCTGAAGTTAAAAAGTTGTGTGCTGTTTGCATCTAATTTTAACGTGTTTTTTTACTGTCCAAGAACCAGGAAGTGCTCCGTTAGCATGCTAGTTGTTTTTAGCATGCTAGTTGTTTTTAGCATGCTAGTTGTTTTTAGCATGCTAGTTATTGTTGATATTTTGATTTGATTTGGATATTTTGATTTGATTTGGATGATTTGGATGATTTGGATGATTTGGATGATTTGGATGATTTGGATGATTTGGATGATTTGGATGATTTGGATGATTTGGATGCAGGGAACGTGTTGGGAAAGTGAAGAACGACTTTTGGCTGCTTCAGACGGTTTAAAACTGTTACTGTGGCACTTACCGTTAAAAATCACAACTACAACTAAACGAACCTCAAAACAACTAAACAAACAGAATCCCATCGGTTTTCCAGTCATTTAAAACAGATTTCTGTCATTTTTTTTCTGATTTGGTGAAAAATGCTGGATTCAAAAAGTTGTTTTAGAAATAATTTAAAATGTTCTCTCGCCACAAATAAGAAAGGTTGAATTTAAGAACACTAAACCTCATATAGTCGTGGTTTTTGTGTTGATAATCCTTCAAAATCCAAATGTTGTGTGGTGTATTGAGCTGTGAACAGATTAAAATCACAAAACCTGACAGTGAAACGAAGCATCAAAACGACTAAAGCGACATGTTCCGTCCGTTTGAAGTGACTTAAAGCAGCTTTACGAGTCGCGTCCACCTGTTGTTTTGGACGCGGTCGGATTTAGTCGCTCATTGAAGCGTTGTGTGAAAGCGTTTGGCCCCGGGGCAGTCCTGGGGCCCCGGCTCTGATCGCTCCTGTTGGCCGAGCTCCAGCCGGACCCTGAACAATCGCACTTCAGAGGCCTTTTGGCCGCTCGCTGTTTTTCACATGCGCCAAAGCGTAATTGTGTTGTCGTTTTTTAATCGATATTGTCAAAAGTGAGGCAATGATTTTGAAATGTGAGACTTGATTTATTTTTTAACCATTCTCACGTTGTCCTGGCTAAATTTAGACTTTTGACTGTTTATAGGCGCCATTTTGATGACCTTTGACCTTTGATTGGCCAAACCCAGACTAGCTAAACTCTAAATCTTTGCATAAAAAAAAGAAAATAAACAATAAGCTAATATCTAAATTTAAAGGTGCACCATGTAACTTCTCTGCTTCGTCTAGAATGTTCCACTGTTTGGCATTAAACGTATCTTACATTTACTTTAAACGTTTCTAATTCGGGGTGTTTTCTTTTCTCAAACGTACCAGCTTATAGTCATGGCGATACACACGTTTTAATGCCACACTGTAGAACATTCCGGGCAGAGCAGTGACGGCCCCTCCGCCAGAAGCATCGTTAACGCGCCCCCTACAGGTCGCACGACTCATTGAACTAAAATGCAGTCAAGATAAATGTATTTTGAATTGTGTTCAAAATCATAAAAACGTTATCTCAGAATAGCAATTTTTTTACGTTTATAATTTCACTTCTTGTTTGTAATTGATGACATCACACTAGGAAATTACCCAGCAAACACTGGGCCAAAACTCATCTAATGTCACAGTTTATATTATTTGACAAACACATGAGAGCGACTTTGTTGTGTTGAATTAATGTTTAAAGAGTCAGAAAAGTTGTTTCTTTGTGTAAATTCTGCATAAACTTTGACTGGAATCAGGTGTGATGTCACTTCCTGCATGAGTGTCCCTGGTGTGATGTCACTTCCTGTCATTTTCTTCAGACTTTTCAGCGTTTTGCGTTTCTGCTCGATCGGTGTAAAACTATCATTTATATGTACGACAGGTACAAACACACCAAATAAAGTCAACATTAGAGATGGTAAAAACCCGCCATACGTTACTTTATGTAAAACGTCCTAATATCCCTTTTGCGTATCGTGCTGTGCAACCTTTTCTCTGCTCCTTGTCTCTTCGCCTCCTCCATCCTTTCCCGAGCCTCCTCTTTCTGTTCGTGTGGGCACCGGTTCCTTTCCTTTGAAGCTCACTCAAGCAGATGTTTACACCCGGGACGAGAAAAAAAGAAAATCCGTCCCAGAGCGGCGCCGGAAACAGATAATGCACAACACAAACCTGTCCGAATCCTGACAACTCTGCTCCTCCTAAACCCGACCGCACAGAGTGGTTTCGTAACGTCTCACTTTAACATCACATTTGACCCGTTTTCCAGGTCTTTCCCCATTCAAAAGACATCACGTTTCCTTTTAAATTGCTAATTGCGACGGCAGCGGTTCAAAATTCTCACCGTTTTCTCACCAAATCCCTCCCGCTCGCCACATTAACCCCCCCCCCCATCCTAATCGGCGGCCCTCTCTTCTTCTTCGTTATCCCCGGCGCTTCGTATCTCGCTAATCACGCGGCTCCATCGGCGGCTATCAGGGGAGCGCGCTAACGTCCGTAATTCCCCGGGATTTGAATAGCCTCGCCGGCTCACTCGCCTTCTTTTTAAAAACCTCCATTATCGCGGGTCATTTGTATTCCCGTCTTCCCGCTCGCGCCGCGTCTCGGCCCGATCTGCATAATTCCGCTCCCTCGCCGGCGTGCTCGGGTCTTATTGAGACACGGGCGCCGGTTAAAAGCGACGCCGGCGAGTGTCGGAAGCTGCGATGCGCGATAGGAGGCGTCGTTGACCTGTGGGTGGCCGTTTGGCGTGAATCGGAGGGTTGGCGCTCGGAATGCCAACGCCGGCTCGTGGTAAATTGAGTAAGTTCTGGCCTTTGTGAAAAAGGGAATTGTCTGTAGAAGGTAGAAGTCAGGGAGCTCTTTGTTCTCGTTACTTTGACCAGGTTATGGCCTTGTTCCACCCTCAAAAACGCTCCCCGGAGTCGTATTTTGCTTCGTTTATGCTGGTTTGTTTGTCGTGTTTGATGCATCCTCTTCCTCTGAGCATAAGAAAACACTGTTCCAAGTTTCCCAGTTTTGTGGGGTCAAAGGTCACTGAGTTTCCCTGGGCTGTTTTGAAGTCCGCAAACGTAAAAACACCGGACTCGTTTGGTGTTTCTCAGATCACGTTCATTGCAGCCACTGGTGGAAGAAGTGCTCCGTTTTGTTGCGTTAAAGTGCAGATATGTAAGAATAAATAAAAGTAAAAGAATCACATTCAAAAGTCAATCAAAATTGTTTTAGGGCCTATTTAAAACTGTACTTTGTAATTGTTTTATGGCTATGGGAATGTAGTGATTTCAGGAAAAAGAACTGTGCAAACTGTTGGCCAACAAATGGTTAATTTTAATCAATTTCATATTTTTTTGGAGTGAGTTGTGTGTGTAGAAAACTGAGACTTGAACTCCAAACCTTTATTCAGAATGTCACCATCAACGTGCCGAAAATAACTCCTCATCCGTGTTAGACCTGTGTGAAGACATGTGTTAAACCTGTGTGTTAGACCTGTGTGTTAGACCTGTGTGAAGACATGTGTTAAACCTGTGTGTTAGACCTGTGTGTTAGACCTGTGTGAAGACATGTGTTAAACCTGTGTGTTAGACATGTGTGAAGACATGTGTTAAACCTGTGTGTTAGACCTGTGTGTTAGACCTGTGTGAAGACATGTGTTAAACCTGTGTGTTAGACCTGTGTGTTAAACCTGTGTGAAGACATGTGTTAAACCTGTGTGTTAGACCTGTGTGAAGACATGTGTAAAACCTGTGTGTTAGACCTGTGTGAAGACATGTGTTAAACCTGTGTGTTAGACCTGTGTGTTAGACCTGTGTGAAGACATGTGTTAAACCTGTGTGTTAGACCTGTGTGTTAGACCTGTGTGAAGACATCTGTTAAACCTGTGTGTTAGACCTGTGTGAAGACATGTGTTAAACCTGTGTTAGACCTGTGTGAAGACATGTGTTAAACCTGTGTGTTAGACCTGTGTGAAGACATGTGTTAAACCTGTGTGTTAGACCTGCGTGTTAGACATGTATTAAACCTGTGTGTTAGACCTGTGTGTTAGACCTGTGTGTTAGGCCTGTGTGAAGACATGTGTTAAACCTGTGTGTTAGACCTGTGTGTTAGACCTGTGTGTTAGACCTGTGTGAAGACATGTGTTAGACCTGTGTGTTAGACCTGTGTGTTAGACCTGTGTGAAGACATGTGTTAAACCTGTGTGTTAAACCTGTGTGTTAGACCTGTGTGTTAGACATGTGTTAAACCTGTGTGTTAGACCTGTGTGAAGACATGTGTTAAACCTGTGTGTTAGACCTGTGTGTTAGACCTGTGTGTTAGACCTGTGTGAAGACATGTGTTAAACCTGTGTGTTAGACCTGTGTGAAGACATGTGTTAAACCTGTGTGTTAGACCTGTGTGTTAGACCTGTCTTAAACCTGTGTGTTAGACCTGTGTGAAGACATGTGTTAAACCTGTGTGTTAGACCTGTGTGAAGACATGTGTTAAACCTGTGTGTTAGACCTGTGTGAAGACATGTGTTAAACCTGTGTGTTAGACCTGTGTGAAGACATGTGTTAAACCTGTGTGTTAGACCTGTGTGAAGACATGTGTTAAACCTGTTTGAAGACATGTGTTAAACCTTTGTGTTAGACCTGTGTGAAGACATGTGTTAAACCTGTGTGTTAGACCTGTGTGTTAGACCTGTGTGAAGACATGTGTTAAACCTTTGTGTTAGACCTGTGTGAAGACATGTGTTAAACCTGTGTGTTAGACCTGTGTGTTAAACCTGTGTGAAGACATGTGTTAAACCTGTGTGTTAGACCTGTGTGAAGACATGTGTTAAACCTGTGTGTTAGACCTGTGTGTTAGACCTGTGTGAAGACATGTGTTAAACCTGTGTGTTAGACATGTGTGAAGACATGTGTTAAACCTGTGTGTTAGACCTGTGTGTTAGACCTGTGTGAAGACATGTGTTAAACCTGTGTGTTAAACCTGTGTGTTAGACCTGTGTGAAGACATGTGTTAAACATGTGTGTTAGACCTGTGTGAAGACATGTGTAAAACTTGTGTGTTAGACCTGTGTGAAGACATGTGTTAAACCTGTGTGTTAGACCTGTGTGAAGACATGTGTTAAACCTGTGTGTTAGACCTGTGTGTTAAACCTGTGTGAAGACATGTGTTAAACCTGTGTGTTAGACCTGTGTGAAGACATGTGTTAAACCTGTGTGTTAGACCTGTGTGAAGACATGTGTTAAACCTGTGTGTTAGACCTGTGTGTTAGACCTGTGTGTTAGACCTGTCTTAAACCTGTGTGTTAGACCTGTGTGAAGACATGTGTTAAACCTGTGTGTTAGACCTGTGTGAAGACATGTGTTAAACCTGTGTGTTAGACCTGTGTGAAGACATGTGTTAAACCTGTGTGTTAGACCTGTGTGAAGACATGTGTTAAACCTGTGTGTTAGACCTGTGTGTTAAACCTGTGTGAAGACATGTGTTAAACCTTTGTGTTAGACCTGTGTGAAGACATGTGTTAAACCTGTGTGTTAGACCTGTGTGTTAGACCTGTGTGAAGACATGTGTTAAACCTGTGTGTTAGACCTGTGTGAAGACATGTGTTAAACCTGTGTGTTAGACCTGTGTGAAGACATGTGTTAAACCTGTGTGTTAGACCTGTGTGTTAAACCTGTGTGAAGACATGTGTTAAACCTGTGTGTTAGACCTGTGTGAAGACATGTGTTAAACCTGTGTGTTAGACCTGTGTGTTAGACCTGTGTGTTAGACCTGTGTGAAGACATGTGTTAAACCTGTGTGTTAGACATGTGTGAAGACATGTGTTAAACCTGTGTGTTAGACCTGTGTGTTAGACCTGTGTGAAGACATGTGTTAAACCTGTGTGTTAGACCTGTGTGTTAGACCTGTGTGAAGACATGTGTTAAACCTGTGTGTTAGACCTGTGTGTTAGACCTGTGTGAAGACATCTGTTAAACCTGTGTGTTAGACCTGTGTGAAGACATGTGTTAAACCTGTGTGTTAGACCTGTGTGTTAGACCTGTGTTAAGACATGTGTTAAACCTGTGTGTTAGACCTGTGTGTTAGACCTGTGTGAAGACATGTGTTAAACCTGTGTGAAGACATGTGTTAAACCTGTGTGTTAAACCTGTGTGTTAGACCTGTGTGAAGACATGTGTTAAACCTGTGTGTTAGACCTGTGTGTTAGACCTGTGTGAAGACATGTGTTAAACCTGTGTGTTAGACCTGTGTGAAGACATGTGTTAAACCTGTGTGTTAGACCTGTGTGTTAGACCTGTGTGAAGACATGTGTTAAACCTGTGTGTTAGACCTGTGTGTTAGACCTGTGTGAAGACATGTGTTAAACCTGTGTGTTAGACCTGTGTGTTAGACCTGTGTGAAGACATCTGTTAAACCTGTGTGTTAGACCTGTGTGAAGACATGTGTTAAACCTGTGTGTTAGACCTGTGTGAAGACATGTGTTAAACCTGTGTGTTAGACCTGTGTGTTAGACCTGTGTGAAGACATGTGTTAGACCTGTGTGTTAGACCTGTGTGAAGACATGTGTTAAACCTGTGTGTTAGACCTTTGTGAAGACATGTGTTAAACCTGTGTGTTAGACCTGTGTGTTAGACATGTGTTAAACCTGTGTGTTAGACCTGTGTGTTAGACCTGTGTGAAGACATGTGTTAAACCTGTGTGTTAGACCTGTGTGTTAGACCTGTGTGTTAGACCTGTGTGAAGACATGTGTTAGACCTGTGTGTTAGACCTGTGTGTTAGACCTGTGTGAAGACATGTGTTAAACCTGTGTGTTAGACCTGTGTGTTAGACATGTGTTAAACCTGTGTGTTAGACCTGTGTGAAGACATGTGTTAAACCTGTGTGTTAGACCTGTGTGTTAGACCTGTGTGTTAGACCTGTGTGAAGACATGTGTTAAACCTGTGTGTTAGACCTGTGTGAAGACATGTGTTAAACCTGTGTGTTAGACCTGTGTGTTAGACCTGTGTGTTAGACCTGTCTTAAACCTGTGTGTTAGACCTGTGTGAAGACATGTGTTAAACCTGTGTGTTAGACCTGTGTGAAGACATGTGTTAAACCTGTGTGTTAGACCTGTGTGAAGACATGTGTTAAACCTGTGTGTTAGACCTGTGTGAAGACATGTGTTAAACCTGTGTGTTAGACCTGTGTGAAGACATGTGTTAGACCTGTGTGAAGACATGTGTTAAACCTGTGTGTTAGACCTGTGTGAAGACATGTGTTAAACCTGTGTGTTAGACCTGTGTGTTAGACCTGTGTGAAGACATGTGTTAAACCTGTGTGTTAGACCTGTGTGTTAGACCTGTGTGAAGACATGTGTTAAACCTGTGTGTTAGACCTGTGTGAAGACATGTGTTAAACCTGTGTGTTAAACCTGTGTGTTAGACCTGTGTGTTAAACCTGTGTGAAGACATGTGTTAAACCTGTGTGTTAGACCTGTGTGAAGACATGTGTTAAACCTGTGTGTTAGACCTGTGTGTTAGACCTGTGTGAAGACATGTGTTAAACCTGTGTGTTAAACCTGTGTGTTAGACCTGTGTGAAGACATGTGTTAAACATGTGTGTTAGACCTGTGTGAAGACATGTGTAAAACCTGTGTGTTAGACCTGTGTGAAGACATGTGTTAAACCTGTGTGTTAGACCTGTGTGTTAGACCTGTGTGAAGACATGTGTTAAACCTGTGTGTTAGACCTGTGTGTTAGACCTGTGTGTTAGACCTGTGTGAAGACATGTGTTAGACCTGTGTGTTAGACCTGTGTGTTAGACCTGTGTGAAGACATGTGTTAAACCTGTGTGTTAGACCTGTGTGTTAGACATGTGTTAAACCTGTGTGTTAGACCTGTGTGAAGACATGTGTTAAACCTGTGTGTTAGACCTGTGTGTTAGACCTGTGTGTTAGACCTGTGTGAAGACATGTGTTAAACCTGTGTGTTAGACCTGTGTGAAGACATGTGTTAAACCTGTGTGTTAGACCTGTGTGTTAGACCTGTGTGTTAGACCTGTCTTAAACCTGTGTGTTAGACCTGTGTGAAGACATGTGTTAAACCTGTGTGTTAGACCTGTGTGAAGACATGTGTTAAACCTGTGTGTTAGACCTGTGTGAAGACATGTGTTAAACCTGTGTGTTAGACCTGTGTGAAGACATGTGTTAAACCTGTGTGTTAGACCTGTGTGTTAAACCTGTGTGAAGACATGTGTTAGACCTGTGTGAAGACATGTGTTAAACCTGTGTGTTAGACCTGTGTGTTAGACCTGTGTGAAGACATGTGTTAAACCTGTGTGTTAGACCTGTGTGTTAGACCTGTGTGAAGACATGTGTTAAACCTGTGTGTTAGACCTGTGTGAAGACATGTGTTAAACCTGTGTGTTAAACCTGTGTGTTAGACCTGTGTGTTAAACCTGTGTGAAGACATGTGTTAAACCTGTGTGTTAGACCTGTGTGAAGACATGTGTTAAACCTGTGTGTTAGACCTGTGTGTTAGACCTGTGTGAAGACATGTGTTAAACCTGTGTGTTAAACCTGTGTGTTAGACCTGTGTGAAGACATGTGTTAAACATGTGTGTTAGACCTGTGTGAAGACATGTGTAAAACCTGTGTGTTAGACCTGTGTGAAGACATGTGTTAAACCTGTGTGTTAGACCTGTGTGTTAGACCTGTGTTAGACCTGTGTGTTAGACCTGTGTGAAGACATGTGTTAAACCTGTGTGTTAGACCTGTGTGTTAGACCTGTGTGTTAGACCTGTGTGTTAGACCTGTGTGAAGACATGTGTTAAACCTGTGTGTTAGACCTGTGTGAAGACATGTGTTAGACCTGTGTGTTAGACCTGTGTGTTAGACCTGTGTGAAGACATGTGTTAGACCTGTGTGTTAGACCTGTGTGTTAGACATGTGTTAAACCTGTGTGTTAGACCTGTGTGAAGACATGTGTTAAACCTGTGTGTTAGACCTGTGTGAAGACATGTGTTAAACCTGTGTGTTAGACCTGTGTGAAGACATGTGTTAAACCTGTGTGTTAGACCTGTTTGAAGACATGTGTTAAACCTGTGTTAGGCCCGTGTTAAGCTCTTTGTTAGATCTGTGTTAGACCTGTGTATTAGTCCCGTGTGTTAGTCCCGTGAGTTAGTCCCGTGTTAGACCTGTGTGTTAGACCTGTGTTAAACCTGTGTGTTAGACCTGTGTTAAGACATGTGTTAAACATGTGTTAGGCCCGTGTTAAGCTCTTTGTTAGATCTGTGTTAGACCTGGGTGTTAGACCCGTGTGTTAAACCCGTGTATTAGACCATGTGTTAGACCCGTGTGTTAGACCCGTGTGTTAGTCCCGTGTGTTAGACCCGTGTGTTAGACCCGTGTGTTAGTCCCGTGTGTTAGTCCCATGAGTTAGACCCGTGTGTCAGTTCTGTGTGTTAGTCCCGTGTATTAGACCCGTGTTCCTCTGGTACCTGTCTGACTCTGTCCGGGCTGAGGCAGGGCCCCTGCAGGGCTGCACAGATACCACCATTTGTCTGGTTTTGGACGCCCTGACAGCAAGTGTGTGCGCGCTCACAAAGATAGATAGACTCATACGACTGTCTGACAGCGAAAGAGAGGGAGAGAGGGAGGGGGAGAGAGAGAGGGGGAGAGGAGGGAGAGAGAGAGAGGGGCAGAGGAGGGAGAGAGAGAGAGGGGGAGAGAGAGGGGGAGAGAGGGGGAGAGGAGGGAGAGAGAGAGGGGGAGAGAGAGAGGGAGAGAGAGAGGGGGAGAGAGGGGGAGAGAGAGAGAGGGAGGGAGAGATGAGAAAAGAGACTAGAGCAGCCTGTAATGCATTTTGTGGCTTTATCTGATTTGCCTTTGCTATTTTGGCTTGTCTTTTCAGATGCGCATGTCGCTGACGGTCGATCTCTGTCAGAGGCGAGCGCACAAAGGCGAGCGCACAAACCCCTGAAACCTTAAACACTATCGCAGACAGAAAAGCCACAGTGCAACTTAGAAGACGGACTGTGAATAGAAGCAAGTAAAAGTAATCATGGTAGTGGTGGAAGGATCTGAACTCGAGTACAAGTACAGTCAAACGGCTCAGATTCACCCAATTACAAGTACGAGTACTGCGACAAAAATTGTACTTTAGTAACAGAAAAAACAACAAATATAGCCGCAAGCTAACGCGCCCCAATTTTCCTTTTATTACACCTACTGCTGAATCCGTGACGCTGTCGTGTCTTCTTCCCTTTGCCTTACATATAAAGAAGAAAAGTTTGCAGCTCCGCCGCACAAAGTCCGTGGCTCTTAGAATGAAAATTTTGATAACTTTTGATGGCCCACTCCTGAAGATGAGTCTCAGGAGTGGTCTGAGGAGTTAGTAAAAGTATAAAGTGTAAACATGTTCTGGCAATTTCCCCATTGGAATAACATGGAAGGTTTCTGTTATCGCTACTGCAAAGCCATAACAATTATGACATGGGTCGTATTGACTAAATTTATTTATTTCACTTCAAGTAGGTTTAGGGTAAAGAGTTTAACAACTGATTCTAATTTGACGCAATTCGGACTTTATCTGCGCAAACGGCAGCAAATTTAAAATTTGGGAAATTTCTGAAATTCTAGCTACAGTTTGCGGCTTCGCCGCACAGAGACCGTGACAGGGTCAATGTAATTTTGATTTTTTTTTTATGTCCCACACCCACTCCACACCCTGGGAGGAGTCACTAAAAGTACAACATTTGGAAAAACTCCCGAGTCATGCTAAGCCATTTTAGAACCAACATGGCCGACATTTGGTTGGGCGGCTGCGTTGCCTTAATAATATTTTTTACTTCTCTTGCCTCTTCTCTTCTCTTTTTTTTGGTCATTTCCTATCTCTCAATGCATTTTTGGTACATTTGGGGGTGCTGACGCGACAATTTTTTTAACTTTAGAAAAAGGAGATTTTTAACTCGTTTAGTGCGTACTTTTGCACGGGCTTTGCTCGTTTACAACGGTAATGTTCAATTTTCCTAATACTAATTAGTCTGCACGGGGCGTGCATGAGCGGAGGAGTGCGTTAGTGAGTGTTTGGAAGTGGGCGAGCGCTTCACGCTGCCTTACGGAACTAATAGTCCTCTCGCCAGCTTGTGGCGAAATAACTCTCAATTACAAGTACAAGTACAAGTACAATTGACTTCAAAAAGCTACTTGATTACAGTAACGTGAGGATTTGTAATGAGTTGCCAACCACCCCCAGCAGAGGGCGAATGGGCGCGTCTTTATCTGGATTCAAACCTGTCTGAAACTAAAGGATTTCCGACAAACCCAGGCCTAAAGTAGAACTGAACGCAGTGTGGCAGAAGATGCTACTGATAAGAATAATCTAGAACAGTAAGAGCATGTCCGATTGTCCGAGATGTACTTTGGTGCTAGGCCACGGAGCTGCTTTAAAGTCTATTCTCTGAGCCACAGGGGGCAGTGCAGAGACCTGAGAACAGGACTAATGTGATGGTACTTCCTGGTTCTAGTCAGGACCCGAGCAGCAGCGTTCTGGATGTACTGCAGCTGGTCGAACCTGGATAAGTCTCAACACTTTACCTTTGATTATGGCAATGTTTTTAGATGTTAAAAAGCTGCTGATGATATTGATTTGATGTGGCTGTTAAAGTTCAAGTCTGAGTCCAGATTTCTAACTTGGTTTGTAGGTTTTAGAGCGAGACTCTGGAGGTGACCACTAATACTCTCTCTTTGTTTCTTTGGGCAAAAGACAATGATTTCAGTCTCGTCTGAGTTCAGCTGGAGAAAGTTTTTTCAATATTTACACTAGACTTTATATTGCCAGTGCAGCACTTCAGGCAGCTCCGTTTGCTCAGAAATACGCTCTATAAATAAACTTGACGTGGTTATTATCAAAAGGGCAAAAGGGTTTGTGCTAGCATCGCCGTCGCTCGGTTGTATCAGTCACCCGATGGTTCGAGGGTCTCTTCACAGACGCTTCACCTGTTGTTGTTGTTGTTGTGGATGATGAAATCTCTTTTATATCCCTGAAAGGCCCGACACGGTCGCCGCCGCCGCGCCCTCGGCCCGCCTCGCGCACCACGCTAACCTCTCTGACCACGCTAACCTCTCGCCTCCTCTCGTTTCCCAGACTACGACCCGCTGCAGCCCAGCACCACCGACGAGACCGTCTCCGTGGGGGGGACGGTGACACTGACCTGCCGAGTGGACGAGAGCGATAACTCGTCCCTGCAGTGGTCCAACACGGCCCAGCAGACCCTCTACTTCGGGGAGAAGCGAGGTAAGGGCGAGCTCGCCGGTTACGCTCAGCCGCGAGCGACGAGCCGGAGCACGAAGGGCCACAGAGCAAATATACACAGCGGCGATGAAGTCTGCAGCGGGACGAGGTTATTACAGGGACAAAGAAAGGGAATCTATCACCAAACAGAGCCAGATAGACAAGATTAAGAGCCGTGTTTGTGATGAGAGAACTTCTGATTTGTTGCGAGGCTAATTTCCTCCTCGTGAGTAGAAAAAAAAAGTAGCAGCAGTGGCAAAAAGTGTCCAAAATATTCAGGCGATCCACTTTATTCCATTGTTTTTACTTCTGGCTGCTTCTGATGCGCATTTGCGTTTGTTTTGGCCCCTCTCCACTTAAGAAGGAAGTCCATTCATTTCAATGAGAAAAGGCTTAAGGAAGTGGGTTGATCTGTGTTAAAATGTCAACTCTTACGTGCAACAACAAGTCAACTGTTCTGTATAAAATGTGTTTGCTGTGGAGGAAATCGTGCAGTTAATGGCAGCGTCTAGTGTCGTTTAGTTTGGTGTAGGGCTGCAACAGTTAATCTACCCAATCGCGACTTATCAACTATGAAAACAAATCGTAATTGTGTTTTAATATTTGTAGTTGTTACTAAACAGACTCCGACGTCTTTTTATAAGAAATAACGTGTCAAAAAACAAACTAATAACGTGTCAAAAAACAAACTAACTACATCAATAATACACTTTGTCCTTAAATATTCTTCATTTATTTATTCTTTTCAACCTTTTTTTGGTCGATAATGTATTTAAATTATAATTTGACTTGCCGACCGCTAGAATAACCGTTAGTTTTAGCCTTAATTTGCTGGGAAGTAAAAAGAAAGAAAACTTCACCATTTGGTCGGATTAGGGGAAATAATATTTGACGTAAATGATTAAATATACTGTAGTTTTGTTTGCTTTGTTGGTCCAAACTTTCACCAAAATATCAAGAAATACTGAAATATTTTGGACATGACAACTCATCGAAAAGAGAGGTTTTTAATGGTTAATTGCCGTGTTTAACGTGAATCCGTCGTCTAGTTCCGTGTCATCTGGAGCTGTTGTTGCCACGGCTTCAGCGGACGATGTAAATGACAGTGTGGTCAGGGTTTGTGGGAGCGTGTAAGACCGTCCCACTTTTCAGCCCGGCGTCCCGTGTCCCGGCGGATTCAGCCAAAAACCATCGATTCGTCCCAGTTTTGCACGAGACATGTCCTTGTTTTTGAACTTGTGCTTGAAAAGAAACAAATGTGGCGTGCAACAGTTTTATTATTACGCCCCCAGCAAGCCTGAATCCAGCGTCTGTCCGAATGTCTCTCCCTGAGCTTCACCCCGTCCTACCGTCTAATCACTGTCAAACGGACCAAAACTTAACAATTATCAATGAATAATGCTCAGAATGAAGTGTGTTGTGAACATCTCTATGATTTAATCCATTACAGCCATTTTTACTGCCAAAGTACTTGGTTTGGCGTTGACGTCAGCTCGTTTCCATGAAGATAGACACATGTTATGCCGTGAAACATTCCAGTCAAAACAACAACATCGCTAATGGAAAAAAAGTGTTCCTTTAGCACAACAGTTGCGAATTTAATGATGATAATGACGATTAGAACAGGATTATGTCCAAAAGTGATGTGTACATGTACGTGCAGATGTGTGTACAGTCAGAACGCGTACACAGAAAGCATGTATTTGTCGTATTCGTGTACTTCCCATCAGCACAACACTTTCCTTGGGCAGTTCTGGATCTTTTGAAGGAGCCCAGGTTCAGAAAGACTGTCAATCTGCTGCTTTTACACGTGCGTTTGGCGTAAATACAAACTTTTTCATGTTCGATCGGCTCCGAAGTATAACAATCTTTCTAGACCGTTTATGTAACTTTATCTTCAGTCTATTTCCTCAATCATCTTTGTCTTTCTGCTCATACGTGTTAAAAACCCAAAACCAACAGCGACATCTTACAATTTATTTCAAATATATTGCTCGTAACGTAAGTGTTTGACTAAACGCGGCCGTTATTTTCTATAAAACTATAATTTGCCGGTCTCTAAAGCCACAGTTATTGCTCTCAGATTATATTTCGTGACCGGCGCACTTTCCTTTTCCCGTGAATCATAAACACGGCGCACTCGTACGCCCCGTTCAAACGCCTTACATCCATTACAAAGATAAACCTCAGGCGCCATTACAGACCTTGAATTACTTCTTAACAATGCAGGTTTTTTTTTGAAGAGACGGAATAAAGATGTTTACCGCCACGCGTTTCTCTAATAAGGCGAGAATAATGAGTTTGAGCGGCGCAGGTCTGGAGCTTTGTGCAGGAGAAAAGCGTAAAGTGGGACGACGATGCACCTGGTTTCAAAGTGATGTAATTACATTTGATGACGGCTTTAATCATTGTATTACGCGTTCACAAAGTAAGACGAACATGCGGGAAATGTAACAGACTCGAGTAAAGACGAAGCCGTAAATGTTCTATTCTAAACGCTACGAACGCCGTCACTTCACGACCTCTCGACCTCTCGACCGTCGGCTCAGATTTGAAAGATACGATTCTTAAAAGCATTAAAATATACATTATTTTCCAGAGTATAAGTCGCACCAGCCAAAAAATGCATAAAAGAGATGAAAAAAACATATACAAGTCGCACTGGAGTATGAAATGCAGTTGCAAGTGTGAAAATAACAAATAATATCACATATAAGTCGCACCGGAGTATAAGTATATAAGTATAAATATAAGTATAAGTCGCACACCGGCCAAAACTATGAAAAAAGGTGTGATTTATAGTCCAGAATATACGGCATTAAGGATTATCATGTGCAAAATATTGTTTATCAAATGCGTCATAAAATTGAGATGTTACTAAGTTGTTTCTGCATGAATACCGTGAGGGACCGAGTGTGCCCCTGTCCTACACAAGATTCCCCAGAGCGAATATTATACATCGACTAGCTTTTCTAATCATGTTTCAATTAAATAATAATAATAAATACAACTAGAATGAATTGAAAGTCGTCCACAAACCCCAAACGGTCTAAAAGTACACCCGAGTTAGCATAAAGTACAAAATAATAAACATTATATCGAACTTTTAGCTCGGAGTTTACATTAGCTAAAAGTTCAAGTCAGAGCACTGTATTCTGAGAGTACTTTAACCTCGAGTCGCACCATATTTTAGTGTAAAAAAAAAACATCTAATTTAAAAACGTCATGTTTGTTTCACCGTTTGTGTTGCGTTTATTTATTATTAAAAACCCCACACGCTCTCGCCACAAGGGGGCAGTTTCCCAGCATCATTTACTTTTTACAAGTGACATTTTCTCCGTAATCATGCGCAATTAAAAAAAATAAAAAAACCGACAATCCGCACGGCCAAATCCACGATGCATTCCTCTAATTTTACGAAAGTGACTTTATGTTGAAAACCAATTTTAGCAAAGTGACTTTATTTTAAAAACCACCACATGAAAGAGTGAAATACTCTGATTACTCTGAGTTTATTGTATATTGCTGTACATACTTTAACAGCTTATTTGAACTTTGCGTTTGCTACAGTTCATGGATAAGTCTCGGCTGCAGAAAATAAGCAGCAGAAGTTTGACGATCGCCCGACGCTCGTAACAAAAGTTGATTGATTTCCTGACACGTTTGAATTGAGCCAGAATCGTGCGGTTTGTTTTGGCGCGTCAGAATGAGACGGAGTCGATCCAAACTTCGGGGCAAATGGTTAAAAAGATTTCATTTGCCGCTTTTCTGACTTTGATCAAAAGTCTTTGCCGCTTTCGCTGGCACCGGCGGAATGTTTTTCAATCTGAAATGAAACGCAAAGTCGGATCGAACGTTCTCTGGTTTGATTTGAGCGAAAGCAAAATCAGTTCGTGGCGTCTTGTGTGTGAGACTGTTTGTTCTGTGTCTGAACTGAAACGGTTGCTCGGCGACCATTAGAACGTGTTTACTGCTCCTTTAAACGTGTGGAACCAAAACAAGCAGAGAGACTGTATTCCTTCAAAAACATTAGGTACCGCCCCTTTAATTAGGTCAGCACTTCTTTTTTAGTCTTATCGATTTATTTATGATTTTATTGAGTTAAACGAACAGAGGCTTTGACACGAGGCAGTAAATGTTGTTCTATTTTACCGTTAGATAAATCGAGGTGAATCTATTATTAATTGCCCGACGTAAAACGCTGAGATGTTTCAAAGTAATAGCACTCAGGACCGGCGGGATTTAGTCGCGCCTTTCAAATTAAGAGCACGAGATTAAACTTCGGGGAGAGATTTTCCCCTTTAAATTACACCAATAAATTTGAGTCAAGTGAGCGCGGAACGTGAGCGCGGCGCTAAACGCTCACCAGAGGGGGCAGCGCAGCACAGCAACCATCACGTTTACACGCCGGACGTGCCAAGGCCGTTAGGACACGCCCGGGTCGTTCTGCCGTTCAGCGGCCCTGGAGGTCACGCCCGGGAGGTCACGCCCGGGTCGTTCTGCCGTTCAGCGCCCCCTGAAGGTCACGCCAGGGTCGTTCTGCCATTCAGCGCCCCCTGGAGGTCACGCCCCGGTCGTTCTGCCGTTCAGCGCCCCCTGGAGGTCACGCCAGGGTCGTTCTGCCCTTCAGCGCCCTCTGGAGGTCACGCCTGGGTCGTTCTGCCGTTCAGCGCCCCCTGGAGGTCACGCCAGGGTCGTTCTGCCGTTCAGCGCCCTCTGGAGGTCACGCCCGGGTTGTTCTGCCGTTCAGCGCCCTCTGGAGGTCACGCCCGGGTCGTTCTGCCGTTCAGCGCCCCCTGTAGGTCACGCCAGGGTCATTCTCCCGTTCAGCGCCCCCTGGAGGTCACGCCAGGGTCGTTCTGTCGTTCAGCGTCCCCTGGAGATCACGCCCGGGTCGTTCTGTCGTTCAGCGCCCCCTGCAGGTCACGCCAGGGTCGTTCTGTCGTTCAGCGCCCCCTGGAGATCACGCCCGGGTCCTTCTGTCGTTCAGTGCCCCCTGGAAGTCTCGCCAGGGTCGTTCTGCCGTTCAGCGCCCCCTGGAAGTTACGCCTGGGTCGTTCTGCCGTTCAGCGCCCCCTGGAGATCACGCCCGGGTCGTTCTGTCGTTCAGTGCCCCCTGGAGGTCACGCCCGGGTCGTTCTGTCGTTCACTGCCCCCTGGAAGTCTCGCCTGGGTCGTTCTGCCGTTCAGCGCCCCCTGGAGGTCACGTCAGGGTTGTTTTGCCATTCAGCGCCCCCTGGAGGTCACGCCAGGGTCGTTCTGTCGTTCAGCGCCCCCTGGAGGTCACGCCCGGGTCGTTCTGTCGTTCAGTGCCCCCTGGAAGTCTCGCTTGGGTCGTTCTGTCGTTCAGCGCCCCCTGGAGGTCACGCCCGGGTCGTTCTGTCGTTCAGCGCCCCCTGCAGGTCACGCCAGGGTCGTTCTCCCATTCAGCGCCCCCTGGAGGTCACGGCCGGGTCGTTCTGCCATTCAGCGCCCCCTGGAGGTCACGCCAGGGTCGTTCTGCCGTTCAGCGCCCCCTGGGGGTCACGCCAGGGTCGTTCTGCCGTTCAGCGCCCCCTGGAGGTCACGCCCGGGTCGTTCTGTCGTTCAGCGCCCCCTGGAGGTCACGCCAGGGTCGTTCTGTCGTTCAGTGCCCCCTGGAAGTCTCGCCAGGGTCGTTCTGCCGTTCAGCGCCCCCTGGAAATTACGCCTGGGTCGTTCTGCCGTTCAGCGCCCCCTGGAGATCACGCCCGGGTCGTTCTGTCGTTCAGTCCCCCCTGGAGGTCACGCCTGGGTCGTTCTGCCGTTCAGCGCCCCCTGGAGGTCACGCCAGGGTCGTTCTGTCGTTCAGCGCCCCCTGGAGATCACGCCCGGGTCGTTCTGCCGTTCAGCGCCCCCTGGAGATCACGCCCGGGTCGTTCTGTCGTTCAGTGCCCCCTGGAGGTCACGCCTGGGTCGTTCTGCCGTTCAGCGCCCCCTGGAGGTCACGCCAGGGTCGTTCTGTCGTTCAGCGCCCCCTGGAGATCACGCCCGGGTCGTTCTGCCGTTCAGCGCCCCCTGGAGATCACGCCCGGGTCGTTCTGTCGTTCAGCGCCCCCTGGAGATCACGCCCGGGTCGTTCTGTCGTTCAGCGCCCCCTGCAGGTCACGCCAGGGTCGTTCTGTCGTTCAGCGCCCCCTGGAGATCACGCCCGGGTCCTTCTGTCGTTCAGTGCCCCCTGGAAGTCTCGCCTGGGTCGTTCTGCCGTTCAGCGCCCCCTGGAGGTTACGCCAGGGTCCTTCTGCCGGTCAGCGCCCCCTGCAGGTCACGCCAGGGTCGTTCTGTCGTTCAGCGCCCCCTGGAGGACAGGAGTGAGACAGAAATAACTGCACATTTTATAAACGGCGGCACACAACGTTATAAATACACTTGTCCGCTTTCTTTGCACAGGTCAGTTTGTTTTATTGTTGTTTTATGTTGATTTTTAGATTTAAAAATTAGAAAAATACAAATAAATAGACCTGCTCCTGGAGATTACGATAAAAATATGAATAAATACAATATAATAACAGTAAAAAAGATAATCATGATACAATAAATAATAAATACACCTGCTCCTGAACATAATAATGAAAATGTGAATAAATATAATACAATAAAATAGTAAAATAATAATAGAATTAAAAAAATACACTTATTATATCACACAATTATTTTTTATTTGTTTGAATAGATACAATACAATAGCAAAGTTTTTTTTTCAATTAAAATAAATAAATAACAATAAATACATTATCTAAAAGAATAAATAGATAATAATAATACCAATAATAATAACAATAACTAATAAATAGTGGCAAAAAACAGCAAATAGAATAAAACTATAAACTATAAAATAAATATATAAATAAAACAATAAAATAAAAAGACATAAACAGACATTTTTAATCAATATTGAGTCAGTTTCACAGAGGGAAAAGACTCTAATCCTGTCCAAAAAGACTCTTTACTTTTGGTTTCATCATTTAAAAACTCCTCCACGAGCAAAGTGTGTAAACAAAACCGTTGCCGGTGGCGTCCACACTTTCACAAATTAACACTTTTTTCTCACTTCTATTTTAACTCGACTGTTAGACGCTGAGATGTTAATTAACTCTAACCGTAATTACCTCCAGAGCCCATGACGATGGTGTTCATCCTCTGGCACTCGTCATTGGCTCATATCAACGCCACAACAGCCTTATTATTTATTGTCTTTGTTTGAAATTGGGAAATGTACAATATTTGTGTGCAAACGTTTAAAGGGTCTCGAGACAATTTAAAAGAGATAATGCAAGAAAATTCTAAAGCATGTTGTGTAGCGATGAGGACAAAAGTGTATTTTATTGAGCGATAATGTGGATGATTACGGTTACATATTACAAATGCGCTCGGTTGTCGGTTTTACAGTGTTTTCGTGCGGTCAAACCCGGTACGGTGGCCCGGAAGCGCCAAACGGACAACCCGAAACTTCGATTTAGCAGGGTCTTTTTCACACCGGATGCCCTCACAGTCTCGTACGTGTCCAAACTATGGCCCGGGAGCCAAACGTGGCCCTCAGACACAGTGTTGTTGGCGCTCAGACTTCCACAGGAACGTTTTACTGCATTTTAAAAAAACAAATTAGCTTAAAAACAGAACTTTTGGGTGTAAAACAGACACAAAGTTTATCTTCCTGATGCTGAAGGACAAACACATGACTCATCAAGATGCCACTGCTCCAAAAATCCTGTCGTTACCACCCCTTAGACACGCCCCTCTGCTCTGTGCTTCCAATTATCAAGTCGTTTGAGATTAATATGCAAATGTTCGAAATATGAAATCATAGTTAAGTAAGAAGTAAGAAAACCACAGGTGCCACAGGGAAAAGCTAAACCAGGGCTGTTCCATGAGGGCCAGATGGTTTGGAGGGCCGTTCAATGAGGGCCAGATGGTTTGGAGGGCCGTTCAATGAGGGCCAGATGGTTTGGAGGGCCGTTGTCTGAGGGCCGGACTACAAAACTGAACCACAACAAGTGTATGATTTACTTTCAATATCCACAAACGACTCGCAATTAGAACATGAAACAGAAATCTATCGTTTCACTGCTTTAAATGAACGAAATAGAACGTTATTTCTCAAACATTTTACAACGAGGGGCCGAACCATTTTGCTCAGTGGGCCAGATTTGGCCCGCAGGCCTTCAGTTGATTAGCCCTGAGCGTAACCATCCCAGAATGAAATGATGCACAATCGAATTTCACCAAATAATTCTTTGACTGTTTTTTAAATGTGTTTGACTGACTCGAGAAGCGATTGGCCGGGAGGAAAGCGAAGCCGGCTGTGATTGGCCGACACGATTCATAATTAAACCCTTGTTCTTTCGTGAAACGTGACTTCTTATCTCCTGCATGTGGAAAACCGAGACCCACGTTTCACTTTTGAGTGCGGGAAAAAGAGGAAACGAGGAGTTCCAGTGGAGCAGAGCTAACGAGGCGGCGTCTGTAACTGCCAGAGATAAACCAGACAAAACCAGAAATTAATTGTTCTGGGACACGAAACCCAGTCGTGTTTATCCGGCGCATGTCGAGTCCTGACGGCGGCGCTGGAGAGACGGGTGGAGAGGGTGAAACGCAGGATGTCGGGGTCGGAGTTTCAGGACGTGGTCAGGACGAAAGGCTCGAGACAGAGTTATGCAAATGAGAACATTAAAGATGCGAAGAAACGTGCTGCTAGTTATTAACGACTGAAGACATGTGCAAATACTTTAAGTAAGGCGTGCTTTAGTCCTGGTTTGGTCCTAGTTTAGACCTGGTTTAGACCTTGTTTAGACCTGGTTTGGTCCTGGTTTAGTCCTGGTTTAGACCTGGTTTAGACCTGGTTTAGTCCTGGTTTAGGCCTGGTTTAGACCTGGTTTAGACCTGGTTTAGTCCTGGTTTAGACCTGGTTTAGTACTGTTTTAGTCCAGGTTTAGACCTGGTTTAGTCCTGGTTTAGACCTGGTTTAGTCCTGGTTTAGACCTGGTTTAGTCCTGGTTTAGACCTGGTTTAGTCCTGGTTTAGACCTGGTTTAGTCCTGGTCTTCTATTATAAATAATAACACTGTGTCGCACAGTGATGACATCACAGAGGGATCCAGCTCTACATCCTGTCATTTTAAACTATTAGTAGTTTTCCAAATTTCATCACAAACTGCCCCTTGGCATAAGTAAAACTATGATAAAATAACCATCTCAACAAACCAAGTCATAATTAGAAAAGCAGGAGAACGTGTCATAAACTGGGACATTTGAGTGTTTTCTGAGGTTCAGAGGGAGACGACCTCGTTAACATGAATGAAACCAGTGATAATGAAGCTGAACACTAATGAATGAAGGAACAATCCTATATACGGTTAAAGGCTAAAAAAAACAATAACCTTAAAGTCCAGAACCCCTTGAGACGCATTGAGACTCTGCGCGTCCCGAGTGCGACGGCGACACATCCTCTCCACATCTCCATTGCTCCTCCCCCTCTCACATAAATCCTCCCCCCTCGCTCGCTCATTCGTTGCCGTGGCCGTTGCCGTGTGCATCTCGTCCGTGTAAAACCCTCTGAACATACATCACGTTTAAAGGCCACACCGCTCCATGATTTACTCACCGCCGGATGCTCTCCTGTGACGGGCGAATTACCGCCGCAACGCCAGCGCCGCAAATATCACCCAGTCATAAATCAGGTTTTATAAAGTCCACTCGGAGTGACTTAACGGCCAGTAATTATGTCTATTTACCTTCTTTTTTTCTAGCTTCTAGACGGGGTATAATTACACACAAATACATTAAATACGTACCTGGAGTGAGTTCAGCCTCATTCATCTACATTAGAGTACTTCTGTGTATTTAGTGTGTCTCCCTCTCCACCTCGTGATGTCATTAGGGATACTACATGAAGCTATCCTCTGTGTTTTTAAAGTCCATACACCATCACAACGCATTTATACTAACTAACTAACTAACTAACTAACCCTTTCTGATTCTGATTTCTGAACTAGCTAAATAACTCACCAGCTAAATAACTAACTAACTCGCTAACTAACTAACTAGCTAGCTAGCTAACAAGCTAAATAAATAACTATCCAACTAACTAGCAAACTAACTAGCTAAACAAATTACTAGTTAACTATCTATCTAAATAACTTACTAGCTAAGTAACTAGCTAACTTTAAAGCACAACTTGTCTTCACCGAGCTGAATCTCAATTTTGGTGCAAGTAGCGATTGTTTTTAGCCTCATTTGCACTGCTTCAGTCCGCAGGGCACAAACAGTGACATGTGAAGATGTTTTGTGCCTTGTGCTGATATAAACCTTCTTCCTCATTCGCTTCAATAAGTGAATAAAACATGAAGTTACAGTCAATAAATGGCAATGAAGAGCTCTTGATCACGTTGTTGTTGTTGTTGCTGTTGTTGTTGTTGTTGTTGTTGTTGTTAGCATGTATATCATAGTCGGCGCTAATAAACTGAGCTAAACACCGTTTTGTAAGTGCTCTGGTTTTACTCGCGTGTGGTCGAGATGTGATCGAGATGTTTTCAAGATGTTTTTGAGATGTTGTCGAAATGTGGTCGAGATGTGGTCGAGATGTGGTCGAGATGTGGTCGAGATGTGGTCAAAATGTGGTCGAGATGTGGTCGAGATGTGGTCGAGATGTTGTCGAAATGTGGTCGAGATGTGAATGAGAAGTTTTCGAGATGGGGTCAAGATGTCTTCAGTCGCCAAAACTGCCCTGGGTTTTTCAGAGTTTGAGTCACAGTTGCTAATTCTCCCATTGAGTGTAGCAGCCTTTATAAGTCCCTGGACGTCTTTAGAAGTCACTGGACATCTTTAGAAGTCTTTAGAAGTCACTGGACGCCTTTAGAAGTCCCTGGACGTCTTTAGAAGTCTTTAAAAGTCACTGGACGTCTTTAGAAGTCACTGGACGTCTTTAGAAGTCACTGGACGCCTTTAGAAGTCACTGGACGCCTTTAGAAGTCACTGGACGTCTTTAGAAGTCTTTAGAAGTCACTGGACGTCTTTAGAAGTCACTGGACGTCTTTAGAAGTCACTGGACGTCTTTAGAAGTCACTGGACGCCTTTAGAAGTCACTGGACGCCTTTAGAAGTCACTGGATGTCTTTAGAAGTCACTGGACATCTTTAGAAGTCACTGGACGTCCAGAGCTGCTATTCTTCTGGCTTTAAACCTGATGAAGTCAAGACTGAAGGACTTTTGATTGAAATCCTCAAAATGGCTCTCATATTTGGACCTTTAAAAAACCCCGGAGATGAATTGAGACTTTCGGTTTTGAGCGCGTGACAGCGAGCGCTCTGACATTTCCTCCACAAATCGATTGATCCGAGTGTTCTTAGGGGGGGGTCGGGGGAGGGGGGGTGTTGTTGACAACAAACGCAACCGGCTTTGGAAAACGGCTTTGGAAAACGGCTTTGGCTCCAGTGGAAAAAAACAACAAGGAAGGTTTCAACGCTGTCAGTTTGTCTGTGACTGTTTTATTAAAATCACAAGATGCAATCACAAGAAAGAGCCGCGAGAGGGGCCGAGGGAGGAGCCGAGGGAGGGGCCCCGTTAAAGATGATGCCTTAGATTTATGGGGAATCTTATTAGTCGGTCGAGATAAACAAAAGCACTAAATATACATATTGTTTCAAGTTTCAGTAGCTGCTAATGTTGAAATAATTTGTGTTAAAGGACAAATATGATGCATTATTTGTGTTGTTGTTTTCCTCACGAGTAACTTTAGTTTGGCGTTTCGTGTTTTAGAACTTTGCCACGCCCTTGGGAGATGCAAGAGTGTCTAAGCTCTGGCTCCATCTCCTGGCTGTGGAGGGAGTTACACCGTTTTGAAACCAACACCGTTTGCTAATGCAGCTGATGCCGACTTCCTCGTTTAAGCCGCGCAGTTGTACAGATCATGATTGGACGGCAGAAACGCGCAGAACGAGTCCCGGAGATGATTTATGGATTTTAAAAACAGCAGAGACGGTTCTCAGAGTCTCGTCACAGATGGAGAGAAAACGTCACAGATGGAGGAGATTCAGAACGGAGTGTTTTTCACGCTCGGAGGAGAGAGGATTCGTCAAACGAGTGTGAATGAAGCTAAATGCTAAGCTAAATGTTACTTGTGATGAGGGACAATGTTAGAACAAGGTCAAAAGCTCAATTTAAGTGCATTTAAATCAAATAAAAGTACAAGGTAAAGTAAGTAAAATAAAAGAAGAAGACGGGAAATTCATGTACACATTTTTGTCAAATAAACGGCTATAATTATCTGAAAAACACTTGTACAATGTGAGTCGAAAGGACAGACCCTGCTCTTAAATGTCGAGAAGTAAAAGTAAAAGAAAGGTACAGAACGAGAAAAACTTCCACTTTGCCTTCTACGACATATTATATGCAGATGATGAGAATAAAAGCACGTCTGGGATTACGGCCGCGCCCGTTTTACCTCCTGACGAGCGAGCCAGAGCTACAGGTCCGCCGTCTGCCTGATGAAAAGTACCACTTGCTGAATCGGGACCCTCCAAAGTGGTAACCTTCGGCGTGTAAGTGAGCAGAACGACAATGCACAAACTCCAGCCTGAGTTTTGCCTCGGTTGCCGTGGGTTTCATCATAAAGAGGTGCGAGTGTCTCTGAGCCTCGCGCAAGGTCGAGTTTCCAAACGTCTGTAAGTCGCAGACGGGCGCGGTTTGGCTCCTCCGTCGTGCCCCGTGTGGCGGCGGCGAGCACTGCAGCCTCACAGCAACAGGGGTCGACAAACACAGTAACACCGCCCCCTGGAGGTTGTGTCCCGTACGTCCAGTTTGTGAATCGAACGGCTCCCAAAACGTGAAACATTTTCAAATTGTCCTCGAAATAGACCCTCGCAAGAGTCTATTTTAGAGTGTTATTATTTGTTCATTTTGAAAGCATAAAACATACGACACAAAGCAGAGTCGCACTCAGTCGCACAGAACTTTGTGTGTGGGACTCAAAACCCCTGCTACTGACATTATAGATGGATACTTTTGTAACATACCGTATAATCCGGACTATAAGTGGCACCTTTTTTCATAATTTTGGTCAGTGTGCGACTTATACTTATATTTAAACTTATATACTTATACTCCAGTGCGACTTATATATGTTTTTTTCTTCTCTATTATGCATTTTTTGGCTGGTGCGACTTATACTCCAGTATATACGGTACTTCTGGCAGCTCGGGGGAAAAGGACGACACAAACTGGGGAAAGAAACATCACACACAGACTCAACCAGGAAATGGACAAATTTGAAAGAAACTGGACCAAATGTGACTTTTATTTAGATCGTGTGCCTTTCTTAACCTTTTTTGATAATGTGTTTATTTATATGGCCCTGTTCTTGTTTGTTTTGTGTGTTTTGTGTTTTTTTGGTGTTTTTTTTTTATTTTGAAAAAAAAAAAAGATCAAAATAAATAAAATAAATTAAATAAATTAAAAAAAAAATAAAAAAAATGAAATATAATAAATAATAAGGCAAAGAGCAAATTTAACACAAGACATCCAATAATATCACACACTCAAAGGTCCATCTTCAAACTAAGTCTTTTTGTCATTTTTATTTTATTGTATTTTGTGTTAAGTCCGGTCTTGAATTGTTGAGCCTGTGTCATATCTGTCCATTATAAAGAGTTTGCAAGATAAAAAACGTGAACTTTGGCAGTTTGTGAGTTTGTAATAAAACAAAAGAGTAAAAGTCAGTGTCTGATTCTAAAGGTCACTCGTGTTTGCAGGATTTGTGGCGCTTGATGAAATAAAACTCAAATGCCAATGTCAAACTGTAGCAACCCGCTGTCCAGCCTTATGTCAGATTCAACAAAAGTGTATTACGCTGTCGTTAGCGCGTATTCTAATCGCTAACGTTAATAAGCTACATAAAGCACTGCTGTTTTCTGACGCGGCTCTGGTGTTTCTCACGTGTCGTCCAGTCGGTTTCAGTCAAAACAGCCCTGATTCTCTCATAGTTTGTGATGTTCGGAGGCTAATGCTAATGCTAATGTTGAAAATGTAAAGAACTGGCCTTTATTACCACCGGCACAACAACATCCCTTAGTTTCCTAGCACAGCAACAAAAACACACAAACCCGAATGTCTTCAGAGTCGCAGAATGACGTTCGGAACTTGGCCATTTCCTTTTCGCGTCGATAAACAACATGAAACATCAGTTGTGTTCGGTCGATTCACGCTTTACGTCGTGTTTTTGTCCGTTTTGAACACCAAACACCACCGTACAACAGCGTCGTTTCTCACCGTTTCTTGATTCTTGTTCTATTCATGTTGTTTTTAGCCTCGTTTTGGTTTCAGTTCCATTGTATCGCTCACGGTTTCTATTTCCAGCACAAAAACGACCCATGAAGGGACGTTTGTATCCGCTCTCTCGTCTTTGCACGTTCTCCCCTGCGTCACCTGGTTTCTTGCTCAAGGCTCTGGAGACGGTCGCCATAGAAACCCACCCACAGCGAGGGTTTGAACTGGTTACTCATTAGTTAGTCGGCAAACCCTTCACCCGCTGCGCCAAACAAACTGAATTCTGCCGACGAGCGGCGTTTCAGCGCGAGTACGTTTGCCACTCATCCAAGACGCTTCTTCACTTCTGACGCAGAACAACTGCAGGAGCCACGTCAAGTTTACGCTTCATTTGATATGGAAATAATTGTCAAGTGATTTATTAAGTGAACATTGTTGTCTGGACGACACGGAGACCATAAGTGTGCTGAGGGAGGAGCTTAAATGATGCAGAAGAAGAAGAAGGAATGACACAGGGAACATTGACATTAGTATTAAATATATATAAATATATATACATATATATAAATATACGCCCCCTGGTGGTGTCGGTGTACATTTATCGTGGCCAAATTCATTAAAAGTCTCTTCACGAGTCTCGAAAGGCTCAGTATGACCCCAGAGCTCAGTATGACCCCAGAGCTCAGTGTGACCCTAGAGCTCAGTATGACCCCAGAGCTCAGTGTGACCCTAGAGCTCAGTATGACCCCAGAGCTCAGTGTGACCCCAGAGCTCAGTGTGACCCCAGAGCTCAGTGTGACCCTAGAGCTCAGTGTGACCCCAGAGCTCAGTGTGACCCCAGAGCTCAGTATGACCCCAGAGCTCAGTGTGACCCCAGAGCTCAGTGTGACCCCAGAGCTCAGTGTGACCCTAGAGCTCAGTGTGACCCCAGAGCTCAATGTGACCCCAGAGCTCAGTGTGACCCCAGAGCTCAGTGTGACCCCAGAGCTCAGTGTGACCCCAGAGCTCAATGTGACCCCAGAGCTCAGTGTGACCCCAGAGCTCAGTGTGACCCCAGAGCTCAGTGTGACCCCAGAGCTCAGTGTGACCCTAGAGCGCACTTCTTCTCTCTCTCGCCCTCTCCCTCCCTCTCTCTCTCTCTCCCTCCCTCTCTCTCTCGCTCTCTCTCTCTCACTCTCTCTTTCAGCCTCCCTATCTCTCTCTCGTTCTTTCTCTATTCTTCCTCTCTCTCTCTCTCTCCTACTCTCTCTCCCTCCCTCGCTCTCTCACTCTCCTTTTCTCTCTCTCTCTCCCTCCCTCTCTCTCTCTCTTTCAGCCTCACCCTTTCTCCAAGTCTAATTCCCTTCAGCGGTTGCAACACGGCGAGTTCCATCTCGTCATATTTATTCAGCTCCTCCTCATTTCATTCTTCACATTTGCTTCTTCTCTCGCGTGTGATTGATGTCAGCGCCTGAAGAGAGAGAGAGAGAGAGAGAGAGAGAGAGAGCGTTTGTGTGTCGTCATGGTAATACGGTGATTCGCGGGTCGTTGTTAGCGAGCGTTTTTAACCAGCGCTGGAGTCTCGCTCGGGGAATACGAACACTTGGCCCGGCGTCCGTGAAGATTCCGAGCTTAAACTGCGAATAAACGGGAGAAAACAAAGATCATTGTGAAAAGTGTTTCTTTCCCAGGAATGAACTCTGCGCTGATATTTAAACGTTTTGTTAGGCACGACTTGAGGAAACGGCAAAAGAACACATCATAAATAATGAACATCTTTAAAAAGCGTATTAGGCAATGGTTGATTTTGAATTATTAATTGCAGTGTAAAAAAATATAATACTGTACAGTTATTTTTATGTCTTTGGGGAGAATTATTGTTATTTTTTTTTCAAATGTTTGTGGTTTATTACTAGAAAATACCAACTTTTCTCCAATATTTTATCCTTCTTATTACGTTAAGTCTGAATTAAAAACCACACGTTCCTCTCACTCGAGTCGTAGTTTCCTCAAATACTCGTACTTTCATTGAGTCATTTCTTGAATCACATTCTGCTTCTACTTGAGTAACATTATATTTGAAGTAACCGTACTTTTACTTGAGTCGAGCGTTTGGCCACTTCAGCCTGTTCTTTCCACCTCAACGACTTCAATCCTCTCGAGCCCGACTCTGGACACCTTTAAAAGTCTCTCTTCCCTCATCGGCGTCAGATCCATTTGGAGTTTGCCGATTAATTGACCAGAACCGCCACCAGCCTCTCGCTCGCTCTCGCACACGAACGGTCCGTCCTCTTGTGGCGGTTCACGTTTCAGCACCACGGTCAGCTCCGGTGTGTGACTGAGCTCGTGGCACGTCTTCGGCTCTTTGTGTCTTACATTTGAGTTTCATTCAGAGGATAGACCGTCTTTTTGGTTAATTACTATGGCAACAGTGCAGTTTTTTATTTTTTTATCCCTCTGAAACCCACATATGCAAATTAACATAATAACGTTAATAAGATTTCTAATAAAATCCCCAAAAACTACAGCTCTGGGAATCAAAAGTGAAATGTACCTTCTCTTTTTTTTTCAGACATAAAACAACAACAATAAAAGGGGAGGAAGAGAAAAATAAAAAAACAAAAAGTTATAGACGATAATAATAATAAAATATATATATATATATATATATATATATATATATATATATATATATATATATATATATATATATTTGTTTTTTAAACAGAAGTGGGCAGGACCAGAGAGAACACAAAAGAAGTAAGGGAATAAAGTTGGAAAACCAAAAAAGAAGAGTTAAAGCACATCAAGTTCAAAATAACTGCCCCATTTTTCTATTTTCCTGTTTAGTCCAGAGATCATTTTTTCCACTGTGCGTATGTTGATTATGATCCAGTCCAGTTCTTAATCGTCCAAAGAAATGTACCTTTAATTTCTAGTGTAGTTTAAGTTGAACAAACAAAAACACACACATCGAAACTGCAGATTTAAGTCGACGTTCTGGAGCTACGTAGTAGAAAAAGCTTCAGTTGTAGTCATCTGGACTCAGTTTGAAAAAGTCGACGTTTCGACTCTCATCCAAGAGTCATTGTCAATAACAGAATTTAGGTCGAGAACTCCGATATGCTGTGGTAAGACCCGCCCATTGGGAGGAGCCTTCCTGAAGTAGAAAGAGTTGTTGGTTTCAACAGAAACTCCCCCCTTGTATCTACCGAGCCTATTCAGAATCTTAATGGGCTATTAGAATCCTCTTTGTCTTAGTGAGACCCTGGCTCAACCACCCTGAGTACCTGATTAGCATTTGAATGCCCTGGTCCTTTACCTTTCCAGGGGTTCAGAATCCCATTATAGATAACAGGAAGATTAAACCTTAGCCCTCCATTTCTGTTTAAAGAAGGTCTTTCTTTTTTAACAAAAATAGCTTCCTTGACTCCTCTTTCAAACCATCTTTTCTCCCTGCTTAAAACCTTCACCTCACCGTCTTCAAACGAGTGATTAGAGGCTTCAAGATGGAGATGCACGGCGCTCTGTGGACCTGAACTAGTATTTCTTCTGTGCTGATAAAGCCTCTTGTGTAGAGGCTGTTTCGTCTCACCTATGTAACGTTCTTTACAACTTTCTTCACTGCATTGGATCGAATAAACTACATTGCTCTGTTTTTGAGTCGGCAATTTGTCCTTTGGGTGAACCAGTTTTTGTCTTAAAGTGTTGCCTGGTTTAAAATAAACAGGGACTTCGTGTTGTCTAAAAATTCTCTGCAGTTTTTCCGACAGGCCAGACACATAAGGGATAGAAACACCCTTCCTTCTCTGTTCAGTTTCCCTTTTGTCCTGCTTCTTGGTTCTCTTCACTCTGTTGAGAGCCCAAGCGGGGTAACCACAGGCTGAGAGGGCATTACGGACATGTTTTTCCTCTTTCTTCTTGCCCTCTGAGCTGGTGGGCACACCTTGAGCTCTGTGTTGTAAGGTTCTGATCACACCCAGCTTGTGCTGTAGTGGGTGGTTGGAACCAAAGAGCAGATACTGGTCCGTGTGTGTAGGTTTCCTATATACTTCTATTTGGAGTTTCCCGTCCTCTCCTCTGATCGTGGCACAATCAAGAAAGGCCAAGCGATTCTCCTTAGCGTCTTCTCTTGTAAACCTGATATGTGGGTCCACAGCATTGATGTGATCAGAGAAGGTTTCCAGCTCTTGTTTCTTGATTGTTACAAAAGTATCATCGACATAGCGGAGCCACAGTTTTGGGGCTATGCCTGAGAATGAGGACAGTGCCTTCTTCTCAAAGTGCTCCATGTACAGGTTGGCCACTATGGGAGAGACGGGCGAGCCCATGGCACAGCCATGAATCTGTCTGTAAAATTGTCCCCGGAATTGAAAGTAAGTGGTGTTCAGACAGATGTCCAACAGTTTACATATGTGTTCAGGTGTCAGTTTGGTCCTTTCCTGTAGGGTGGTGTCTTCCTGCAGTCTGGTCCTCACCGCTGCTACTGCATCAGTGGTCGGGATGCAGGTGAACAGGGACACAACATCATATGAAACCATGAGGTCATCTGGGTCCAGCTGGAGATGTTTCACTTTATCCACAAAGTTGTGCGTGTTATCCACATGATGTTCCGAATTCCCCACAAGCGGAGCCAATATAGTTGTTAAATGCTTGGCCACATTGTAAGTGATGGAATCTGTGCTGCACACTATGGGTCTGAGTGGAACCTCCTTTTTGTGTATTTTTGGAAGGCCATAAATGCAAGGCATGGCTTCACCAGGATACAGTCTGTAATACAGAGGCCGGTCTATCGCTTCCTCTTTTTCCAGCCTTTGTAAACAGTCTATCACTTTCTTCTTGTAGCCACTGGTCGGATCTCTTTTCAAGCGCTCGTATGTGGTCGTGTCCTCGAGGAGGGTGTGGACTTTGGCTTCGTAATCAGCTGCGTTGAGAATCACAGTGCAACGTCCCTTGTCTGCTGGGAGGATGTTGATGCTATGATCTTTTTCCAGTGCTGAAAGTGCTTTTCTCTCTTCAGCTGTGATATTTGAAGGCGGTGGTTTGGCACTCTTCAGGGTCGCTGTGACACGTAACCTCAGGTCTGCAGCCTCCGATTCAGTCATTTTGTTGTTTCTAATTGCCGTTTCACAGCCACTGAAACGGCAATTAGAAAGACAAGACAAGGGACGTTGCACTGTGATTCTCAACGCAGCTGATTACGAAGACAAAGTCCACACCCTCCTCGAGGACACGACCACATACGAGCGCTTGAAAAGAGATCCGACCAGTGGTTACAAGAAGAAAGTGATAGACTGTTTACAAAGGCTGGAAAAAGAGGAAGCGATAGACCGGCCTCTGTATTACAGACTGTATCCTGGTGAAGCCATGCCTTGCATTTATGGCCTTCCAAAAATACACAAAAAGGAGGTTCCACTCAGACCCATAGTGTGCAGCACAGATTCCATCACTTACAATGTGGCCAAGCATTTAACAACTATATTGGCTCCGCTTGTGGGGAATTCGGTACATCATGTGGATAACACGCACAACTTTGTGGATAAAGTGAAACATCTCCAACTGGACCCAGATGACCTCATGGTTTCATATGATGTTGTGTCCCTGTTCACCTGCATCCCGACCACTGATACAGTAGCAGCGGTGAGGACCAGACTGCAGGAAGACACCACCCTACAGGAAAGGACCAAACTGACACCTGAACACATATGTAAACTGTTGGACATCTGTCTGAACACCACTTACTTTCAATTCCGGGGACAATTTTACAGACAGATTCATGGCTGTGCCATGGGCTCGCCCGTCTCTCCCATAGTGGCCAACCTGTACATGGAGCACTTTGAGAAGAAGGCACTGTCCTCATTCTCAGGCATAGCCCCAAAACTGTGGCTCCGCTATGTCGATGATACTTTTGTAACAATCAAGAAACAAGAGCTGGAAACCTTCTCTGATCACATCAATGCTGTGGACCCACATATCAGGTTTACAAGAGAAGACGCTAAGGAGAATCGCTTGGCCTTTCTTGATTGTGCCACGATCAGAGGAGAGGACGGGAAACTCCAAATAGAAGTATATAGGAAACCTACACACACGGACCAGTATCTGCTCTTTGGTTCCAACCACCCACTACAGCACAAGCTGGGTGTGATCAGAACCTTACAACACAGAGCTCAAGGTGTGCCCACCAGCTCAGAGGGCAAGAAGAAAGAGGAAAAACATGTCCGTAATGCCCTCTCAGCCTGTGGTTACCCCGCTTGGGCTCTCAACAGAGTGAAGAGAACCAAGAAGCAGGACAAAAGGGAAACTGAACAGAGAAGGAAGGGTGTTTCTATCCCTTATGTGTCTGGCCTGTCGGAAAAACTGCAGAGAATTTTTAGACAACACGAAGTCCCTGTTTATTTTAAACCAGGCAACACTTTAAGACAAAAACTGGTTCACCCAAAGGACAAATTGCCGACTCAAAAACAGAGCAATGTAGTTTATTCGATCCAATGCAGTGAAGAAAGCTGTAAAGAACGTTACATAGGTGAGACGAAACAGCCTCTACACAAGAGGCTTTATCAGCACAGAAGAAATACTAGTTCAGGTCCACAGAGCGCCGTGCATCTCCATCTTGAAGCCTCTAATCACTCGTTTGAAGACGGTGAGGTGAAGGTTTTAAGCAGGGAGAAAAGATGGTTTGAAAGAGGAGTCAAGGAAGCTATTTTTGTTAAAAAAGAAAGACCTTCTTTAAACAGAAATGGAGGGCTTAGGTTTAATCTTCCTGTTATCTATAATGGGGTACTGAACCCCTGGAAAGGTAAAGGACCAGGGCATTCAAATGCTAATCAGGTACTCAGGGTGGTTGAGCCAGGGTCTCACTAAGACAAAGAGGATTCTAATAGCCCATTAAGATTCTGAATAGGCTCGGTAGATACAAGGGGGGAGTTTCTGTTGAAACCAACAACTCTTTCTACTTCAGGAAGGCTCCTCCCAATGGGCGGGTCTTACCACAGAACAGTATTAATATCGGAGTTCTCGACCTAAATTCTGTTATTGACAATGACTCTTGGATGAGAGTCGAAACGTCGACTTTTTCAAACTGAGTCCAGATGACTACAACTGAAGCTTTTTCTACTATGGAACACGCCTGGACGAATGAGGGATTACACCGACGTTCTGGAGCTACGCGATGTTAAAACTGTGTGCGTAACGTTGAAATGAATGGCCCTTTTGTCTCCGTTTAAAGCGGCGGTTTTGCCTGAGTTTGAGCAGATGTGAGAGTCTGGATTACTCCTGCTTCACCTCTGTCTTTACCGCTCTGATTTATGCACCTCTCGCCTCTGCTCCTTCCACTCGTCGGCACAACCTTCGCCTCCGAATTAAAAAGTACTCATTTAGCCGCCGCGCCGCTAACGTATGCAGGATCGATAGGAGCCGCCGAGCCCAGCCGAATGAGCCAAACTGGGCCCGAGGAGGCGCAGATCGAGGCGCATTAGTTACAGTGGAAACTCGAGATCAAGCTACGAACCGCACAGTTTGAGTCATGTTTGAGGAAACATGGAATCCACCGCGGAGTCTAGAAAAACAACTTTGAGCAATGACATATATTATATTGTATTGTATTATATTAATTCATATTGTATTATATTTTCTTTTATTATATTGTATTATAATATATTTCACCCTGGAGAGACAAAGAGACCACGAGAATGGACTGTTTAGCAGCTTTATTCGTGAGTTATTTGGCGCTCAGACCCCGGCAGAAGACGTTGCAATCATGGGCACTCCATGATCTATTTGTATTAGATGTCTCCCCCCGGAGCCTGGAGACTGGTGGTGGTAGATGTGAAGAGAAGGTAGAGGATGAGGGGAATGCAGAGGAGGAGCAGGGGAGGTGGTGGGTCGCAGTACGGTTTGAGCGGGGTGCGGGGGCCATGATGCAGACGCCCCCTGACCTTTCACCCTACTTCTTTGGCCAGGAAAAACTGCATAACCTCTTTGGGATAAGCGCAGAAACCTGGGAGAGTCCATGGTGAAGTGAGGGATCTGACTCTCACAGACGGACAGGCCACGCCCGCTTGAGTGCGATGATGGCGCTGGGGAGAGGGGTCCTTCCATGGAGGCCTTGATGTAGATGGATGGAGTTAGGTCTTCCAGGCTGAATTTACGCAGGCTTCATTTGTATTTCATTATATTTAATTATATTACATTTTATTTATTCATTTATTTATTTATTTATTATTATTTTTTATTTATTTAGTTTTAAATTGAATTTAATTTAATGTTATTTTATGCTCTTCCTCACGTGACTTACTTATTGGTATTTTATGGATTAATGGTTTGATTTTACTGCTTAATGAGATCAGCTTGAGCACTTGTTGCACCTTTTGTTGTTGTTTTTTGTCGATTTGTGTTTGGAAATTATTGATAACATGTGCTACATAAATTAAGTTATGATCAATAAACCAATGCACTATTTATGAAACATTGAAATTATATGATTTGGTCGAACTCTACAAATACTATGAAATGTTTTATATCTCTGAAAGGATGTGGGTGTAATCCCTCATTCGTCCAGGAGAGTTCCATTGTAGAAAAAGGTTCAGTTGTTTCATCTGGACTCCGGGAACTCAGATATTTATTCCCGATCTAAATTTGCAAAATGACAGTGTCCAGATGAAACAACTGAACCTTTTTCTACAATCTCTGAAGCTAATAAACAAAACTGTATTTGAATGTGGATTTAGAGTTTATGCATCACAACTTTCTGGATTTGAAAACAACTTGTCAGTGATGACTAAAGACTTTTCCTCCTATGAGACAAAACTCAGATGTGAACGCGCTGCTACAGCCTGATAACAAATATAAAAGTCCACAACTCTGCAAAATGTTGTTGTTGTTGTTCCTGAGAAGATCAAGTAACCAGTAGAAAAGCAGATAAACAACAGAGGCAGCTACGCTCACATTTATCACTGTTACAGACGTTTGGATCACACACAGTTGAAATCATTATATTTCTCTCTTCCTGAATCCGTTTGTCGAGTAAATTAATTGTTGTGTTGCGTTGAAGTGTTCTTTATCTCCCCCGCGGTGTTAGCAAACAAGCTAGCAAACTCTGCATAGTCGGCGCAACAACAGAGAAACTACTTTCAGTTTCTGCTTTACCGTTTAAAGTGAATTTATCCAAAGAAAACTAAAGCTCCAGTGACAAAAATGAAGCAAAGAAACACATTCGATCTGCCTGTGTTTTAACTTTGAGCATTTAATTAACAGTAAATAAGTCTCTATTTGTACTTCGGGGAACTAAGATTGTTCCATTAATTGGAAGTGTTTCTTAACGACCTGTTTTCATGACTGTTATGTAAAGTGTCTTTAAACACTCCATATAAATGAAACGTATTCTTATTCTTATCATTCTTATTTTTATCTTTTTTATTTATTGTATTTATTTATTATTATTATTATTATTATTATTATTAGGCCCGAGCGCCACAAGCTGGCAAGAGGCCTATTAGTCCCGTAAGGCCGTGTGAAGCACGGCTGCGAAAGTTCGCACGTAGTGCGCACGAAATCGAGCGCGAAGTGCTCGCCCACTTCCAAACACTCACTAACGCACTCCTCCACTCATGCACGCCCCATGCATACTAATTAGTTGTAGGAAAATGGAACATTACCGTTGTAAACGGGCAAAGCCCGTGCAAAAGTGCGCACTAAACGAGCACTTTACATTGGGATGACGACCTTCGCGGTCGTCATCCCCATATAAAGCACTCGTTTGCGCTAAGTAGCTCACGAATACGTTCTCCATCTCTTGCATGTTCCGTGCATATAAGCATGTAATGCAAAAATTGAACATTATTACTGTATAGAGGGCCAAAAACACAAAAAGGGCGGAGCCCATTCAAAATTAACCAAAGTACCCGTCAGTGACCAGGGACCCACACCATGAGGTAGGAAAGCGCGAGCGCTTTCCGAAAATGTATAGTTTATGATATTTGAAAAATGGGAAACATTGTTTTCGCATCGGAATTTTATTATTTCTTTCTTTCTTTCTTCTCGGGACCAACCCCCCTATTTTTCACCCAGTGAACATTGACGAAAAGTCACAAAAATGTGCACACCTCTAAAAATCGTGCCTATCTACATTCTGGCTATTTCCCTTTTCTAAACTAAAAAAAAAATGGCGCGTCAGCGCCCCCAAATGTACCAAAAATGCAGCGCCCCCAAATGTACCAAAAATGCATTGAGAGATAGGAAATGACCCAAAAAAAATCTGATCGGAGAATCATGAAATTTGGCGCAGAGGTAGATGGTGACAAGAGAAGTAAAAAATATTAATAAATTAATTTGGCGCCACAGCGCCCCCTACAGATTTTATATGGAGGTTAGACATTGTCTGACTTCATCGCCACCACAGACATTGTTGATTCATTTCTCCCTGTGGCCCTCAGAGGCGACTGTTGTTGTGATTTTGGGCCTTACAAAAATAAATTGATTTGATTTAAATGTTTAGTTTTGCGAAATTATATGAAATTTGACACACAACTCAATTTTGGCATCCCCATCAAAAAAGTCAATGAGACCCATGTCATAATTGTTAGCGATGACCAAAACATCCCATGTTATTCCAATGGGGAAACCGCCAGAACATGTTTACACTTCAGACTTTCACAAACTCCTCCCAGGGCTTTAGCCCTATTAACCTGAAATTTGGTGAGACTCATCTTCAGGTGTGGACCATCAAAAGGTTATCCACATTTTTATTCAAAGAGTCACGGTGTCACATTTTGCCAAGAATTCAAGTGGTAGTGGTAGTGGTAGTAGTAGTAGTAATAGTAGTAGTAGTAGTAGTAGTAGTAGTAGTAGTAGTAGTAGTAGTAGTAGTAGTAGTAGTAGTAGTAGTAGTAGTAGTAGTATCCTGCTTCAGTAATGTGTGGATGCTGAGATGATGCAGCTGAACAATTTAAAACACTTTAATCAACACTTTATGAATCTTTCATCATTACAGTCGTTTAAAACAGTTTTTATATTGTTTATAATAGATTTATTATGAGGAGCTGGTGATTCTGCCGGTCGGTCTCTGTGTGAAGGGCGTGTCCAGTGTGAAGGGCAAGGCAAGGCAAGTTTATTTGTAGAGCACATTTCATACACAAGGCAATTCAAAGCTTCACAGCAGGAAAAAATGCATTCAAATCACAAAGAAATTACAGAAACAGAAATACAGTAAAATTAACTAAATTAAAAATGATCAATCCAACTGATTTTCTAAACTAATAAAATCACAAACAAAAGAGAAGAGTGCAAAGAAAAAATCCTTTCAGTCATATGCACAGCTAAACAAAACTGTTTTTAGCTTAGATTTGAACTTTGTCAGAGTAGAAGCCTGTCTCACATCTTCAGGAAGAATGTTCCAGATTTTAGCTGCATAAAACTGAAACGCAGATTCCCCATGTTTTGTCCTGACTCTGGGCACCAGCAGGAGGCCGGTCCCTGAGGTCCTCAGAGTCCGAGATGGTTCATATGGCACTAACATATCCAAGATGTACTTTGGTGCTAGGCCATGGAGAGACTTGTACACAAGCAGAGCTGCTTTAAAGTCTATTCTCTGAGCCACAGGGAGCCAGTGCAGAGACCTGAGAACAGGACTAATGTGATCATACTTCCTGGTTCTGGTCAGGACCCGAGCAGCAGCGTTCTGGATGCACTGCAGCTGTTTTACAGCTCGTTTTGAGAGGCCAGTGAGCAGGCCGTTACAGTAGTCTAATCTACTGGAGACAAACGCGTGGATAAGTCTCTCTAAATCTGGTTTTGACACTATATTTTTGATTTTGGCAATGTTTTTTGATGGTAAAAAGCTGCTGATGTTATTGATTTGACGTGGCTATTAAAGTTCAAGTCTGAGTCCATTATTACCCCCAGATTTCTAACTTGGTTTGTAGGTTTTAGAGCGAGACTCTGGAGGTGACCGCTAACACTTTCTCTTTGTTTCTGTGGGCCAAAAACGATTATTTCAGTCTTGTCTGAGTTCAGCTGGAGAAAGTTGTTTTGCATCCACACACTGATCTGTTGGATGCAGTGACAGAGTGAATCTACTGGTCCATAGTCACCTGCGACAGTGAAACATAGATCTGACTCGTCTGCATAATTGTGATAGGACACATTTTCACTGCGTATCAACTGACCTAACGGCAGCATGTAGAGGTTGAACAGAAGGGGACCCAGGACTGACCCTTGGGGCACTTCACAGGTCAGGGTCATGTGGTCTGAGACACAGCTACCAATTTCAACAAAGTACTTCCTGTCTTCCAGATAGGACCGTAACCAGTTTAGGGCAGTGCCAGTGATGCCCACCCAGTCCTCTAGTCTCTGTAAGAGGATCCCATGATCAACAGTGTCAAAAGCAGCACTCAGATCTAACAGAATTAAGACTGAGGCTTTGCCCGTGTCAGTGTTCAGGCGGATGTCATTTGTCACCTTGACAAGAGCAGTCTCAGTGCTGTGATGAGGTCTAAAACCTGACTGAAAAACATCAAATGAGTTGTTTATTAAGAGGAAATCTGTGACTGTTGTAAACAACCTTTTTAAGGACTTTGTCCCAAAATGTCAGATTAGAGATG
>NW_027315746.1:3240491-3310491 GCF_026437365.1 Eucyclogobius newberryi | reverse complement strand
TTTTGTTTTGTTTTTTTGTTGGATGTCTGATGCTTTTGTTTCATGTCTTATTCAGTTTTTAATAAGTTCTCTAATAAAAATAAAAAAAACAACATTAAACGATACATTTAACGTTAAAAAGTCTGATTTCCTGCTCCAAAGTCTGAATTCCAAACAGCATTATTTTACCGAGCGAGGAGTGGGCGTGGCCCTCTCGACGATCGCTGATGATTAGAAACGATTGAGTCTTGATTAAAACTCGATCAGTGGCAGACGGGGCTAAACGAGAGAGAGACTGCAGCTCGTTTGCGCTGCTTTTTCCTCTCTCAACCGACCGCTTTTGTTGTTTTTCTTATTTTGTAAAGTTTTTGTTGCCAAAAGAAGTTTCTCCACACATTTCCAACTCCAGAAAGTGTCTTTGTTTATCGCTGTGCACCGCCGTGACATTTCAGTGCTGAAACGACACTGAACGATCCATTTTAGGCATTTTATTTCATATTTTAGCTGTTATTTTGCTGTTGCCTCGTCAAAAGCACACCAGGAGTTCTAATTAGCTTCATTTACGCTTGTTTCATGAATCCTGAGCCTCATAAATCACTCCGTTTGAACTTCCTCTGGATTTTTTGCATCACGGGTAAAACATTGGCGTTCACGTTGCCTAAGGGCTTCATTTATTTATTTCTCCATTGTTCTGACAGCAGTAGGAACGCCAAGATTATTCTTGATTCTTGATTATTGATAATCGTGACTATTCAGGTCAAATATAATCGTAAGAACGAAAATAATAATAATCGTGACAATTTTAGAAACCAAGTTAAGTATTTTTTGTTCAATTTATCATCTAAAAAATACACAGAAATGAAAATAACCTGTTAAAATATTGCTGTTTTTTGTCACATTTAAATTTATTTTGTCGTTCAGAAAATTTAATTTCATAAAGTCGGTCACAAACATGTCACGGGAACGAAAGAAAATGAAAGATTTCACTGTTGTTTGGTCACAATCTTAATAATAATTGTGAAAAATCGTCAAATCCTGATAATATCGCAATAGTCGTAACACTAACATTCGACATCGTGACACCCCTGGACAGCAGAGGGCGCTCCACTGCTTGAATTCCTGATCGCAGGTGTGGTTGAGGCGTAGTTTGTAGAGAATGTGAAATACTCGAACCAAAAATGACTAAAATCCCATTTTAAAAGACAATTAAAGCCGCAGGAAGTCGTGATATATCATCTTTAAACATGCGACAGAAACGTGCACGACGGGCCAATCCTTCCGCGTAACAAAGCCGCCTCCCCCTTTTCCGTTTCCCTTGTGTTTCTTCCCAGCGGCTCCAGCGGCTCCTTCGTCTCCGTGACACACCCCACATACATGCACTGCTTTGGTGCGAGACGCCAACGTTTCGACTCTAATTCGCTTGAGGCGTCGCCCTTCGCGTCAGACTCCGGCGACCGAAGAAAGCCCGGCGCAGATCCCGTCCAAAAAAAAACGGCAAATCCGAAACGACATATGCCCGTTAGCGTGTACGGAATGCAAATGGCAGCGAAATGGGAAGGTGTCTCGGGCGCCGTCGACACAAACGGCGAGAGGAATTGCCCGGAGACAGCGCTTCAGCAGCTCGTACATTACATTGTTTGTGATTAATTGCCCGAGATCTGTGTTTTCTGCAAAATGACAATGAATATATTGTAAACGTCCCATATTTTTGTTCGCTGCCGAATGCCAAGTTTGTGGTTGTATAAATGAATAAAAAGTCTCATTATCGTTGGGATAAAACAAAGCGCTCTTCTAGATGTGGAGTGCACTCGACGCGGCGCCGTTCACAAAGTGGTTTCACGTTTTGATTAATTTAGAGTCGTCTACGGTTCAGAACTAAACCAATAATCCAGAAATAAATATTGGTCAAACCTTGATTTCAAAGGACTGTTACGACGCTAAACCAGCAGCAGAACATGGACTAAACCAGGAGTTAAGAGGACTAGACCAAACCAGGAATGAATCGAGACTAAACCAGGACTAAACACACAAAAAGAAAATCTAAATATGTCAAAAGAAGCAGAAGTAAACCAGGGTCAAATTAAAAACAATTGAAATTCTGGTTAGAAATAACCAGAATTGAGGCAGGACATACAAGGACTAGAACAAGACTAAACCCAGACTAAACCATGGACTAAACCAGGACTGAACTGAACCAAGACAAAGCAAGGCCTAAACCAGGTCTACCAAGGCATAAGTTAAACCTGGATCTAACAAATTGAACCTAAACTAAACCAGGATTTATCCAAGGATCAACAAGAAAAGAACTACAACAAGACTAAACCTGGATGGAACCAAAAGTAAACCTGGGAAACTGAGACTAAACCAGGATTAAACCAGGACTAAACCAGGACTAAATCAGGACTAAACCAGGACTAAATCAGGACTAAACCAGGACTAAACCAGGACTAAATCAGGACTAAACCAGGACTAAATCAGGACTAAACCAGGACTAAACCAGGATTAAACCAGGACTAAATCAGGACTAAACCAGGATTAACACTCTAAACTGTGAAAGAAAGCTCCTAGAAGTGGTTCACAGCGCTCTGTGACGACATCCTCCAAATACAAAACAGCTTCAAACCGACTTCATAAACTTCCCTCTTTCCACTGCATCTATTAACTACGCCTCAGCACTCCCCCCGGAGGCCCCCGGCGGTACTGCTCCGCCGGACTGGATCCTTGCACGCTTTTGAAATGAATACATAATCCTTGTCTAACACGGCGCGCGTCAACGGGCCTTCGTTTGCTAATTAGCTCGCTTCTTGGACGTGAACCAACTTTGCACATAAGCGGCGAGCTGGAAACGATCTCCCTTTTCTCTTTTGAATCACAAACGCTTTGGAAACGGGAGAACGCGCTCGCCGACAGATGGATTTCCAGCGCACTTTATGTTATGGACTCGGAGGAAGACGAGTGTCCGGACGAACGTACCGGACGGACATTCGAAGGCCTTGGATGGACGAGCGAACCCTTCGTCATCTTACCCTCCACGTCGTGGAAACAGAAGCTTACGTGACGAGTTCAGAGGTATTTTTAGACATATGTTGTGATGATGGTTTCTCAGGAACGTTGGCCTCTGTCTGGACACCGCATCGGTGGAAATATCAGGACACAAAGGCTGAAGTGAACGAGTAAAGTCTGAGAAATCAACCCTCTGTATTTTTTCTGAGGACTTAAAAAACTTCGGCTTGAAGAGTTCATTGGGGAGAAAAATCAGAGCAGTGCCGTTTGAAAAGGTTGTCAAAGGTTTACAGTTCAGCAGCGTTTTCCAAAGCCAGATCTGTCTCTGTGCCAAAAAATACAAAAGCTATTCTTTCCCAAAAATATTCCATCCCTTCTTGAACAAAAATGATTTAAATCTGGCTCTGTTGCAATGATCAATTTGAAATAAAACCTAATATTACATCCCGATTAGGTTCATTAGTTCATTAGTTTTGATAAGTTTAGAATCTCTTTAACTTCAAACACTTTGGTCAAACTGCATCTGCTCTGCTCTAACCACTGGACCACACGAGAGTAACACCAGAGCAAAAGTGTTTTGAATCAATTGTTAGCGTTAGCGATTCGCGCCGACATTAGCATACACGCTAATCTACTGTTTTCTGGAAAATAATGCACCAAAACGCAGCGGGCCGAAACAGTTTGACAGGTAAATGTACGTTTTGTGTAACTAAGCGCCACGAATTCTACAGTGATGAGTGAACTTTAGAAACGAGAGGCTGAAGTTCGATCTTAACTCGTCGGGAAATGTTACGAATGTGATTTTGATCTTTCGACACAAATGTACTAAAAAAAGAAAAAGTAAAATCACATCAGAAGGTTATTTGGGAAGTGTGAATACCTGTTTGCATCATCAGAAATGCTAAAGTGCTCAAATGTGCCTGTAAACGAAGAAAAAACGCAAGATTTAACCGCAAAAGTGCAAAAACATCACTTCATACTCTTGTTTTGGAGCTCACACTAGACATTAACGACTCTTTCTGAGCACATTTTTAACAGTTTTAGTTCTACGATACGCTCAATATTCTAAGTCTGCCCATCTCCCGTGAAACAATTGCGTTCAGACCTACGTTCCCCTCCTTTAAGCGCGTATTTAACCTCTGCGAACCCTGGGACCCCGCCCTGCACTAAAGCCCCGCACACCCTCCGCTCCTCTGCCGTTTCCCGCCGCCGTGAATTGCGAAAACCCTCACGTCTCCAGAACACCCCCCCCCCCCCCCCCCCTCGCGTCTCCCTTTGAAGTCCGCCCTCCTCCCGCCCTCCTCCCGCCCTCCTCCCGCCCTCCTCCCGCCCTCCTCCCGCGCGGCGCTCGCGTTCACGTCGCTCCCGTGGCTCGCCGTGCGTCTGCGGAGGTCAAAGCCGCCAACAAACACGGCAGCGTTTCTCGCCGTTTCATCACCCATCCGTCTCCCGGCTCCTCTCCCCCTTCAACACAAAGTCATTTAGGTCCCTCAGCCTCTCCCCCCGTCTCCCCCCCGTCTCCTCCCACCGTTTCTGTTTGTGCCGCTTCTGTTCTCGATACTTTTGTTTCTTGCAAAGCGGCTCGTGTCTCATCTCTCGCCGTCAATTTGCTTTTCCGACGCGCTCGCTCGCGATTGGCTCGTTTCGTCCCCACGTCGCCGGTCTCGTCTCTAACTCTCTCTCTCTCACGGAGCTGACGTGACCAGAGTTTGGAATCATGATCTCCACTTGAGTTTGTTTCGGCTCCAGTGTCAGTTTGTACGAGTGTTTCATCTTTTTATGGAATCTATTGTTTGATACAGATTCAAAAAAAATATTCCCCAAAAAGTGTCAGGTATAAAATGTGATGTAGCTTGATCATTCACAGTTTTTTTCTTTTTTAACATTTTAATATTTTTAATAAATATGTTAAAATGCATAAGCAGTGTGTTTGAGGCTCGGAGGAAGAGGACTTTCTTAGAGCAGTGTGAAGCTAAACGCTAAATGAGTTTTTCATGAGGAACAATGTTAGAGCAGGGTTAAAATTAATGTTCTGAAACCCAAACTCTAGAACATTCTTCTACTCAATGGATAAACGTGCCGTGGCCAAACCCGTCACCAGAACAGCCTCAGTCAGGTCTGTGGAGAAAGACGCCATTAAATCACCTGTAACCAAAGAAATGCTTTTATCTAAGGATGTAATCTTATGCAATGGAGCTTTAAATACTTGTTTTTGATTTGCCTGGAATGTTTCAGTGCATTAAAGTCATCATAAACATGTTAGACTGACAAGAACCTTCAAAACGTTGATGGTGATTTGAGTAGATTTGACCAATAAATTGATGCATTTTTTGCCTCTCATTTCAAGCACAAGAACTTCTCATTTAATTTAAAGAATATGACTTTCTAATCCTGATGAATACTACTTCATTCAAGCCACTTACTTTTACTTCTGTCGTGTTTGCGCTTCCTGTATTCGCTCTTCCTCCGTCGCTCATGACGACCCTTCTGAAGTCGCCGTGTTTCGGCTTCCTCCGGCGCCGCGCGCTCCTTTACGCACAAACGGACGCTACACGAACGTACGACTGCGGAGGACGTACGTGTGTTTCTGTGTGGGCGGCGACAAACTCCGAGCGCCGTCGAGAATTGTGAAACGTCCATTTGCTCGTGTTTGTTTGCGTTTCTGGCTCTGTTTGGTGGAGGCGCGTCGCAGCGTCCGTAATGATTGCAGATGCCAATCATAATGGTAAGAATTGTAACGCTAGTAACGCGGAGAAGCTAAGAGAAGCCATCGTCACCTGCTGGCCGTTTTTGGTACTTCAGAACTATGTGTCCGGGCCTCAAAACTCCTGCCATGGACACAATACATGGATTCGGGATGGGCCTAGGTCTGATATTTGCTTTGCTGCTGCTGCCGATACCGATATTTGAAGTTTAAAATCCATAACAAATATTTTTAAAGTCGATGTAAAGTTCACAAATCAACTTTTCCCTTCTAAGTTCATAGTAACAAATAACAACAATTATAAGAACATATTCATCTACTAAAAATAAATTCATATAGTTAATAAGTGGCAACTATTGGATGTTTTTAATGAATCGTCATCAGCTTGTTCCATGTACTTTTCCCTTTTAACACAAATACTTTTTTTAATTAGTTTGTGCTTTAATTAGTTTGAATACACCTGTTCGTCTAATCTTTTTAAGTTGATAAAAATAGGGTTTATTGGTGCATGATTAATAATTCAGCCCTTTGGAATAACAAATAGGAAACATGTCGGTTGTGTAAGTGTTCCCCCTGTATTTGCACACGGTAATTAAAATAACATGAAATATTTATGGGATATATCATAATTTGTTGCATGATTGTGTAAACATGCGGCCATATTTTTAGCCTCTTCTGTTCCCGTTTTTACTCATTAGTCTGTATAAAAAACACAACAAGAAAACTCGACATATTTCCCATCGTCTGACACAAGAAAAGTGTAATAAAATGTGTTCTCTCTGTGTCAGGTTCTGTCTCTTCTTTTAAATACTGAACAACGGAAACAATATGATTATAGACGCCTTAAACATGTGATGGAATTATACTCGACTATTTGTGGCATGTCATTAAGTGGAGAATGTGTAAAACGTACTGTCTTTCTTATAAAGAGTAAGTTCTGTATTTAAACACGTGTTATTGACTTAAGTGTCAAACAACATCGTCGTAGCAGAGAACTTTGTGGTGAAGTGTTTTTGTCCTGCACAGTCTGGCATATGGTGGCGATTACTGTCTTCACGATCGCTCTTATTTTTGTGTTTCGTCCCGATGCTGGCGCGGGGCCCTTTTTGTGTGAAGATTGTGTTCCGAACAAACCCTGGTTCCCGCCGACTTCATCGACTGTGATGTGTGTGTTTTTTAAAGCTTCTGCACGTGGAAAAACCCACGTCGCTGCTTCGACGCGAGCCGCTATTGTTTTAGCCTCATTTAAACTCCGGTGCGGTCGGTGGTTTGGTAATTCTCTCTGCTGCCAGTAGATGGAAAGCCTGACTCATTGAACGTCTCATGTGGGTTTGAATACGCTTTTTACTTTTTATTTTAATCCTCAAAACATGAGACGCTAAAGCGGCGTTTCAGGTTTAAATGCCGATAACGATAACAATGTTTGCAGAAAATGTGTCGTTCAGGTTCACGGCGAAACCTCTAACCCTCTGTCCAAACTGACCGCTGCTTCTCCTCTGACCTCTCTGCAGCTCTCCGGGACAACCGCATCCAGCTGCACCGCTCCACCTCCACCGAGCTCTCCATCACCATCTCCGAGGTGCAGCTCTCGGACGAGGGCGAGTACACGTGCTCCATCTTCACCATGCCAGTGCGCACCACCCGCGCCATGGTCACCGTGCTCGGTAAGACCACCCGCCGCGGGGGGGGGGGGGGGGGGGGACAGAGAGGAGAGGGTCTGGGGGACAGAGAGGAGAGGGTCTGGGGGACAGAGAGGAGATTATCGGTGCATCTGATTCTTTTCTCTGGCCGTGCCACTGTGCTCACGGACATTTCGGCTCCGTCTTCGACTCGTTAGCATTTAGCATTATTGACGCTAGCAACTCTGGAAAAGCGTCATTGCTGTCGCTCAAAGAGCCGCTGTGGGCTTGTTATCGTGCGTGGTGCGGAGTTTAGAGTCATTTCACGTCGTGTCATTGAGGGAGAACGGTCCAAATCTGTCCCCGAACATTGTCCCCGAACATTGTCCCCGAACATTGTCCCAGAACATTGTCCCAGAGCACCAGCAGACACAGACAATGGTGCCACATGTTTAGTGGTTTATAAAGGGTGGTTATCGCCGCCTGGCATCTGTGTGATAAGAGTGAAAGAGGCGAGCGCAAACAGCTCATTCTTAACCTCTGACACTGACCAATGGGTTGAGTCTGTAAACACTGCTGGGTAAAGACTGTGGGACGTTACAGCGCCCCCTACAGACTGTGGGACGTTACAGCGCCCCTACAGACTGTGGGACGTTACAGCGCCCCCTACAGACTGTGGGACGTTACAGCTCCTCCTACAGACTGTGGGACGTTACAGCGCCCCCTACAGACTGTGGGACGTTACAGCTCCCCCTACAGGCTGTGGGACGTTACAGCGCCCCCTACAGACTGTGGGACCTTACAGCGCCCCCTACAGACTGTGGGACCTTACAGCGCCCCCTACAGACTGTGGGACCTTACAGCGCCCCCTACAGACTGTGGGATGTTACAGCTCCCCCTACAGGCTGTGGGACGTTACAGCGCCCCCTACAGACTGTGGGATGTTACAGCTCCCCCTACAGACTGTGGGATGTTAGAGCTCCCCCTACAGGCTGTGGGACGTTACAGCGCCCCCTACAGACTGTGGGATGTTACAGCGCCCCCTACAGACTGTGGGACGTTACAGCGCCCCCTACAGACTGTGGGACGTTACAGCGCCCCTACAGACTGTGGGACGTTACAGCGCCCCCTACAGACTGTGGGACGTTACAGCTCCTCCTACAGACTGTGGGACGTTACAGCGCCCCCTACAGACTGTGGGACGTTACAGCTCCCCCTACAGGCTGTGGGACGTTACAGCGCCCCCTACAGACTGTGGGACCTTACAGCGCCCCCTACAGACTGTGGGACCTTACAGCGCCCCCTACAGACTGTGGGACCTTACAGCGCCCCCTACAGACTGTGGGATGTTACAGCTCCCCCTACAGGCTGTGGGACGTTACAGCGCCCCCTACAGACTGTGGGATGTTACAGCTCCCCCTACAGACTGTGGGATGTTACAGCTCCCCCTACAGGCTGTGGGACGTTACAGCGCCCCCTACAGACTGTGGGATGTTACAGCGCCCCCTACAGACTGTGGGACCTTACAGCGCCCCCTACAGACTGTGGGATGTTACAGCTCCCCCTACAGGCTGTGGGACGTTACAGCGCCCCCTACAGACTGTGGGATGTTACAGCTCCCCCTACAGGCTGTGGGACCTTACAGCGCCCCCTACAGACGTTACAGCTCCCCCTACAGGCTGTGGGACGTTACAGCGCCCCCTACAGACTGTGGGACGTTACAGCTCCCCCTACAGGCTGTGGGACGTTACAGCGCCCCCTACAGACTGTGGGACCTTACAGCGCCCCCTACAGACGTTACAGCGCCCCCTACAGACTGTGGGACCTTACAGCGCCCCCTACAGACTGTGGGACGTTACATTGCCCCCTACAGACTGTGGGACGTTACAGCTCCCCCTACACACTGTGGGACGTTACATTGCCCCCTACAGACTGTGGGACGTTACAGCTCCCCCTACACACTGTGGGACGTTACAGCGCCCCCTACAGACTGTGGGACGTTACAGCGCCCCCTACAGGTCGGACGACTCATTGGACCAAACTGCAGTTAAGATACAAATATTTTTAATTCAGCTCAAAATTATAAAAACAAATGTATCACAGACTAGCACATTTTTTTATGTTTATAATGTCACTTCCTGTTTGTAATTGATGACATCACAGTAGGAAATTACCCATAAAACACTTGGCCAAAACTCATCGAATGTTCCAAAAAATATACGAGAGCAACTTTATTTTGTTGAATTCATGTTTAAAGAGTCCAAAAAAGTTGTGTCTTTTGTGTAAATTCTGCATAAACTTTGACTGGGGTGTCCCTGGTGTGATGTCACTTCCTGTCCCTGGTGTGATGTCACTTCCTGTCCCTGGTGTGATGTCACTTCCTGTCATTTTCTACAGATTTTTCAACGTTTTCTCCACAAACACCTGCTCGATTGGTGTTAAACTATAATGTATATGTACGACAGGTATAAACACACATAATAAAGTCACTATTAGAAAATCATAAAACCCTTTCATTTGCACTTTAAAGAGAGCACCGGCAGTTAAATTCATCTGAAAAAACAAATCATTTTAAAAGGATGTTTCGTTTGTTCTCCCCGACACAGATTAACGCAGCTCACAAACCGGTAAGAAAATGTGAACGCAATAGAACTATTTATATTAGAGATGGATCACATTCTTTAGTGTAATTGAATTTATGGTGTGAATTATGCGGGATACGTCTTATTTCCTCCGTCAGGACTGATCACATGATTAGGTCCTTCCATAAGGTTCGTTCACGTGAAATGTGACATGATTATGTGCACTTGCATTTTTGTGTCACAGTGTCACGTTATAGTCATTATTGTGAAGGGAAACATTGTGATTTTAGGATTATTCACCATTATCCGCAGAACATTTTGACATTTTTCTTTGAATTTGCCATTAGACTAGTTTGAGTAATAAATAATGTAAGTTTAAGCATATCAGCGTCTTACTTCTTGCTCTTTTAAGTGTTATGTCAGTCATCGTTAGTGGAGTATAAGTCGCACTAGACAGAAAATGCATAATAGAGAAGAAAAAACATATATAAGTTGCACTGGAGTATGAAATGCAGTTGCAAGTGTGAAAATAACAAACAATATCACATATAAGTCGCTCCGGAGTATAAGTATATAAGTATAAATATAAGTATAAGTCGCACCCCGGCCAAAACTATGAAAAAAGGTGCGACTTATAGTCCGGAGAATACAGTAATCGTGATTTTTTTTTTTGCGATTGTATTTGTGATTGACTCTATGTTCTAGTGGTAGGATTCTGTTCAAAGTTCACATTGTAAATTGTAAGAATGGAATGCGTTTCTGAACACGTTTGTGCAGCTCTAAACGCGGCATTGGCAGATTTGATGCAGAATAAGACGGATATTGTGATTTTACGATTATTCACGATTCTCCGCAGAACATTTTGAAATTTTTCTGTGAATTTGCCATTAACACAGCAGACTAGTTTGAGTAATAGATATTATGAGTTTAAGCTTATCAGCGCCTCACTTCTTGCTCTTTTAAGTGTTGTGTCAGTCATCGTTAGCGAGACGAAGCCGACACGCTGTAAAATCACGTCTGAAAACGAGAAAAATACACTTGTTTTAAGCAAAACATCCTTGAAATAAGTGAAATGATCCTCCAGTATCACGGCGTCTGGAAATAACCTTAATAATCTGACTTATTTAATGTTTAGTAAGTAGAAATGTAGAAAAGATCAGTCCGATTTTTCTTTAGGCCAAGTTAATGTTAATGATTAGTTTATTTTTGTTAACTGATTTGTTTTTTACGGCTAAACATGAATAAATGCTTTGTAGCTGTGGCTTTTAGTTCATGGTCAGTTCAATTTTGTTCATGATTATTAAATGATACATTTGTTTTTGTCAATTATGAATTAATGATTCACAAAAAATCAAAATGCTTTGTTTCGTTAAGTGTTTCCAAAGTGTTAAATGTAAAAATAATGGTAACACTGTATAATAACTACACTTATGCCTTATTCGAGTCTGTGTGAATGAAATAAACCAAACTCCAGGTCTTTTTTTGATGAAGAAACTGGAAAAAAGACGAGGTTTCAAAAAGGCAAATTTGGCAGATATTTAACTTTAACAGAATAATAATTTCTTTTCATATTATGTTTTTTTTTTCTTTTTTTAATAACTACACTTATTCCTGCCTTAACAAAGCATGAGCAAAGACTTAATAGTGAACAAAGAGTTTATTCAGCATGATTCAGGCTTAATAACTATTTAACTAATAATCTAATACTTGAATCCAAACCCCAAACCTAAAATGCAGCTCTAATGACCCAGTTATTAAGCCTGAATCAAGCTTGTGCTCATTATGAATCAAGTCTTTGCTTTGTTAAGGTGAATAAAGTCGTAGTTATTATAAAGTGGTACAAACATAATTGGATATTAGTTACCATAAAGCCGCTCGCCCTTTGCTGTTTGAACTCGACATATTGGAAAAGCTGTGGGACGATAAATCATTGGGATTCATGGAAGTGTGTGAAGCTCCCGAAGCTTCAGTTTCATCATGAAACCCCGGCGTTCAGAGCCTGTGGTGGGCAATGGTATCGGCCCGAAGCGCAGTGGCCACCGCCGCCGCCACAGCTGCCACAGCCGCCACAGCCGCCACCACAAACATTTACAAGACAAATACATGTTTAATTATTCACACCTTCTGGCCACATCTTTCCTGGTGAGGGAAATGGTGAGATACGTTTGTTCCCTGGATCACTGTGGAGGAGCGCCTATATACAAGTATATAAGTATAAATATAAGTATAAGTCACACCCCGGCCAAAACTATGAAAAAAGGTGCAACTTATAGTCCGGAAAATACGGTAATTGTGATTTACTCTATTATTTAATGGTAGGATTCTGTTCAAAGTTGACATTTTAAATTTTAAGAATGAAGTTTGCGTTTCAGAACACGTTTGTGCAGATCTAAACGTGGCGTTGCCAGATTTGATGCAGAATAAGACGGATATTGAGTTGTTTATGGAGGAAATTCTAGCACTTGAAAATGTTTCGGTGTAATCCATCATTCGTCCAGGCGTGTTCCATAGTAGAAAAAGCTTCAGTTGTTTCATCTGGACTCAGTTTGAAAAAATAGACGTTTCGACTCTCATCCAAGAGTCATTGTCAATAACAGAATTTAGGTCGAGAACTCCGATATTAATACTGTTCTGTGGTAAGACCCGCCCATTGGGAGGAGCCTTCCTGAAGTAGAAAGAGTTGTTTGTTTCAACAGAAACTCCCCCCTTGTATCTACCGAGCTAGCCTATTCAGAATCTTAATGGGCTATTAGAAACCTCTTTGTCTTTGTGAGACCCTGGCTCAACCACCCTGAGTACCTGATTAGCATCTGAATGTCCTCTACCTTTCCAGGGGTTCAGAATCCCATTATAAATAACAGGAAGATTAAACCTTAGCCTGGTTAAACCAGGAAACACTTTAAGACAAAAACTGGTTCACCCAAAGGACAAGTTGCCGACTCAAAAACAGAGAAATGTAGTTTATTCGATCCAATGCAGTGAAGAAAGTTGTAAAGAACGTTACATAGGTGAGACGAAACAGCCTCTACACAAGAGGCTTTATCAGCACAGAAGAAATACTAGTTCAGGACCTCAGAGTGCCGTGCATCTCCATCTTGAAGCCTCTAATCACTCGTTTGAAGACGGTGAGGTGAAGGTTTTAAGCAGGGAGAAAAGATGGTTTGAAAGAGGAGTCAAGGAAGCTATTTTTGTTAAAAAAGAAAGACCTTCTTTAAACAGAAATGGAGGGCTAAGGTTTAATCTTCCTGTTATTTATAATGGGTTACTGAACCCCTGGAAAGGTAGAGGACATTCAGATGCTAATCAGGTACTCAGGGTGGTCGAGCCAGGGTCTCACAAAGACAAAGAGGTTTCTAATAGCCCATTAAGATTCTGAATAGGCTAGCTCGTAGATACAAGGGGGGAGTTTCTGTTGAAACCAACAACTCTTTCTACTTCAGGAAGGCTCCTCCCAATGGGCGGGTCTTACCACAGAACAGTATTAATATCGGAGTTCTCGACCTAAATTCTGTTATTGACAATGACTCTTGGATGAGAGTCGAAACGTCTATTTTTTCAAACTGAGTCCAGATGACTACAACTGAAGCTTTTTCTACTTGAAAATGTTGCTAATCGTGTCCATTAAATTGCAGTTTTGAGCTGATTAACCGCGCGGCCCGAACAAGAATGTTCTGTCTTTACAAACGTTTCAACACATACACACATACATAAGTTTTATTATTTATATAGTATTAGATCAGAAAAATGGACGGAGCCAGGTTTAAATGTTGTGGTTCTTTTTCCTGAAATATCAGAGACAAAACAATTTACTGAGTGGATTTTGGTTCTGATTTAGCTTTTGAGTAAACGAGATCTGACTGAAAATTGGCAAATTTTACCTACATTTTTCTACATTGGAGAGTTTTGTTGTTTCCACAAGAGAAATGGACACAAATGTGGCTGCAGTTTGTGTAGTTTGTGTCATCCGGAAGTCATTTTCAATCTGAAGGTACTATGAAGCTGAATGTATGCTGCACTGAGCTCGAAAATTCCTGCCCTAAAAGGGAGGAGTTATAACCTGAAACTGCTCTGGCTGTGTTTACCTGCTCGCCTCGTTGTGCGTCGTCCTCTGTTGTCCTCTGTTGTCCTTTGTTGCACTCTGTTGTCCTCTTTTGTCCTCTGTTGTCCTATTTTGGCCTCTGTCCCCCCTTTTCTGTCCTCTTTTGTCCTCTGCTGTCCTCTGTTGTCCTGTTTTCCTCTGTCTCCCTCTGTCATCCTCTTTTGTCCTCTGTTGTCCTATGTTGTCCTCTGTCCCTCCTTTTTTGTCCTATTTTGTCCTCTGTCGCCCTCTGTCCTCCTCTGTTGTCCTCTGTCGTCCTCTTTTGTCCTCTGCTGTCCTCTGTTGTCCTATTTTCCTCTGTCGCCCTCTGTCATCCTCTTTTGTCCTCTGTTGTCCTATGTTGTCCTCTGTCCTTCCTTTTTTGTCCTATTTTGTCCTTTATCGCCCTCTGTCCTCCTCTGTTGTCCTCTGTCGTCCTCTTTTGTCCTCTGTTGTCCTATTTTGTCCTCTGTCCCCCCTTTTCTGTCCTCTTTTGTTCTCTGTTGTCCTTTGTTGTCCTCTGCCATCCTCTCTTGTCCTCTGTTGTCCTTTGTCGCCCTCTGTTGTCCTCTGCCGTCCTCTTTTGTCCTCTGTTGTCCTCCGCCTCCTCACAGTTGTTTACTTGCTTGTCTAATATTGGATCCTGAGTGGCATTTCAGAGGCTTTTATCTATTTTTTCCTACCCAAAGGTTTCAGCAAACTGCTGTAAACAGGAGGTAGATTGCAGTGTTTCCGTTCGAAGGAGGACTCTGGACTTTTCAGACCAAAGTGTCTTGCCCAAAGGTTCAATAACCTAGCGAGGGATGGTTTCTACCAACTGAGCTACCGCTGCCAACCCAAAAGTTAAATGTTTGTGATTTAATAATGAACGTTCTCCTCCTGATGGACGTTTTTGTTCTCGTCTCCTCCCGATGGACGCCGGTCTCGGTATTGACCGGCCGCGCGGCGTAATCGGGTCGAGGATCCCGCGCGGCGTTTTTGCGCATCGATCGAGCTGCGGGAGGCGCTGTTGTCCGTCGTTTTTCGGTGCCGTCAGCTCCTTCCGAACGCCTGAAGACGGGAGCGGAGAGTTTGCGGGGATGCGATGTGACGTAAAGGATGCGATGTGACGTAAAGGATGCGATGTGACGTAAAGGATGCGATGTGACGTAAAGGATGCGATGTGACGTAAAGGATGGGATGCGATGTGACGTAAAGGATGCGATGTGACGTAAAGGATGCGATGTGACGTAAAAGATGCGATGTGACGTAAAGGATGCAATGTGACGTAAAGGATGGGATGCGATGTGACGTAAAGGATGCGATGTGACGTAAAGGATGTGATGTGACGTAAAAGATGCGATGTGACGTAAAAGATGCGATGTGACGTAAAGGATGCGATGCGACGTAAAGGATGCGATGCGACGTAAAGGATGCGATGTGACGTAAAGGATGCGATGTGACGTAAAAGATTCGATGTGACGTAAAAGATGCGATGTGACGTAAAGGATGGGATGCGATGTGACGTAAAGGATGCGATGTGACGTAAAGGATGCGATGTGACATAGTAGAAAAAGCTTCAGTTGTAGTCATCTGGACTCAGTTTGAAAAAATAGACGTTTCGACTCTCATCCAAGAGTCATTGTCAATAACAGAATTTAGGTCGAGAACTCCGATATTAATACTGTTCTGTGGTAAGACCCGCCCATTGGGAGGATATTTGTGGATAAAGTGAAACATCTCCAACTGGACCCAGATGACCTCATGGTTTCATATGATGTTGTGTCCCTGTTCACCTGCATCCCGACCTCTGATGCAGTAGCAGCAGTGAGGTTCAGACTGCAGGAAGACACCACCCTACAGGAAAGGACCAAACTGACACCTGAACACATATGTAAACTGTTGGACATCTGTCTGAACACCACTTACTTTCAATTCCGGGGACAATTTTACAGACAGATTCATGGCTGTGCCATGGGCTCGCCCGTCTCTCCCATAGTGGCCAACCTGTACATGGAGCACTTTGAGAAGAAGGCACTGGTCTCTTTCTCAGGCATAGCCCCAAAACTGTGGCTCCGCTATGTCGATGATACTTTTGTAACAATCAAGAAACAAGAGCTGGAAACCTTCTCTGATCACATCAATGCTGTGGACCCACATATCAGGTTTACAAGAGAAGACGCTAAGGAGAATCGCTTGGCCTTTCTTGATTGTTCCACGATCAGAGGAGAGGACGGGAAACTCCAAATAGAAGTATATAGGAAACCTACACACACGGACCAGTATCTGCTCTTTGGTTCCAACCACCCACTACAGCACAAGCTGGGGGTGATCAGAACCTTACAACACAGAGCTCAAGGTGTGCCCACCAGCTCAGAGGGCAAGAAGAAAGAGGAAAAACATGTCCGAAATGCCCTCTCAGCCTGTGGTTACCCCGCTTGGGCTCTCAACAGAGTGAAGAGAACCAAGAAGCAGGACAAAAGGGAAACTGAACAGAGAAGGAAGGGTGTTTCTATCCCTTATGTCTCTGGCCTGTCGGAAAAATTGCAGAGAATTTTTAGACAACACGAAGTCCCTGTTTATTTTAAACCAGGAAACACTTTAAGACAAAAACTGGTTCACCCAAAGGACAAGTTGCCGACTCAAAAACAGAGCAATGTAGTTTATTCGATCCAATGCAGTGAAGAAAGTTGTAAAGAACGTTACATAGGTGAGACGAAACAGCCTCTACACAAGAGGCTTTATCAGCACAGAAGAAATACTAGTTCAGGACCTCAGAGTGCCGTGCATCTCCATCTTGAAGCCTCTAATCACTCGTTTGAAGACGGTGAGGTGAAGGTTTTAAGCAGGAGAAAAGATGGTTTGAAAGAGGAGTCAAGGAAGCTATTTTTGTTAAAAAAGAAAGACCTTCTTTAAACAGAAATGGAGGGCTTATGTTTCATCTTCCTGTTATTTATAATGGGTTACTGAACCCCTGGAAAGGTAGAGGACATTCAGATGCTAATCAGGTACTCAGGGTGGTCGAGCCAGGGTCTCACAAAGACAAAGAGGTTTCTAATAGCCCATTAAGATTCTGAATAGGCTAGCTCGGTAGATACAAGGGGGGAGTTTCTGTTGAAACAAACAACTCTTTCTACTTCAGGAAGGCTCCTCCCAATGGGCGGGTCTTACCACAGAACAGTATTAATATCGGAGTTCTCGACCTAAATTCTGTTATTGACAATGACTCTTGGATGAGAGTCGAAACGTCTATTTTTTCAAACTGTGTCCAGATGACTACAACTGAAGCTTTTTCTACTATGGAACACGCCTGGACGAATGAGGGATTACACCGACATGCGATGTGACGTAAAAGATGCGATGTGACGTAAAGGATGCGATGTGACATGAAGGATGGGATGTGACGTAAAGGATGCAATGTGACGTAAAGGATGCGATGTGACGTAAAGGATGGGATGCGATGTGACGTAAAGGATGCGATGTGACGTAAAAGATGCGATGTGACGTAAAGGATGGGATGCGATGTGACGTAAAGGATGCGATGTAACGTAAAGGATGCGATGTGACGTAAAGGATGCGATGTGACGTAAAGGATGGGATGTGACGTAAAGGATGCAATGTGACGTAAAAGATGCGATGTGACGTAAAGGATGGGATGTGACGTAAAGGATGGGATGTGACGTAAAGGATGCAATGTGACGTAAAGGATGCGATGTGACGTAAAGGATGCGATGTGACGTAAAGGATGCGATGTGACGTAAAGGATGCGATGTGACGTAAAAGATGCCATGTGACGTAAAAGATGCCATGTGACGTAAAGGATGCGATGTGACGTAAAGGATGCGATGTGACGTAAAGGATGCGATGTGACGTAAAGGATGCGATGTGACGTAAAAGATGCGATGCGACGTAAAGGATGCGATGTGACGTAAAGGATGCGATGCGACGTAAAGGATGCGATGTGACGTAAAGGATGCGATGGGACGTAAAGGATGCGATGCGACGTAAAGGATGCGATGTGACGTAAAGGATGCGATGTGACGTAAAGGATGCGATGCGACGTAAAGGATGCAATGCAACGTAAAGGATGCGATGTGACGTAAAGGATGCGATTCGACGTAAAGGATGCGATGTGACGTAAAGGATGTAAAGGATGCGATGTGACTTAAAGGATGCGATGTGATGTAAAGGATGCGATGTGACGTAAAGGATGTAAAGGATGCGATGCGACTTAAAGGATGCGATGTGACGTAAAGGGAGGACCGCTTTCCCCCCCGTGACTCTTGAACCTGATCATGGAGCTCAGAATGGACCGGTTCTCCAGCTGCAATAAAATAAAAGCGTTTTCAAGAGGGATCAGGGGTTTGGTGGACCGACATTCCACCCGCCGTGTCATCCATCAGCCGCTCTCTGTCCAGGGCATCGGATCGTCTTTAAAGGGCCACCACTGCATGTGCCGTTATTCTTTTTCATTGGAGGGTGTTTTATGCTACAACTTGTGCTTGTACTGGACTCTCTAAAGGTTCGGAACAACAACAACAACAACAACAACCAAATGAACGATACCCAAACTTAATCCAAATCCTCACTTTTTCGTGACACTGCTTGTGATAAATATTGCAAATCATAAAAAAGACTGAAAAACAATAGAATCCAAAGTTCTTACTCTTGGTTAGTCGTACTATAGAGGTTAGAAGTGCTATCGTTGTACGTGGTGACGCAACCAGGACAAGCATTTGAGTAATAATGGAGACAAGCTGTTGGCAGAACTTCCATCGTCCATTGTCCCATCATGCACCTCTGAGTTTTGATTGATTTGAGCGAAAACCGAAGCAGAACTCTTACTATCGTTGGTTTATTCGGTCGGGATAACCAGCCGTCCACAGTCCATTGCACGTCAACGCTGGCGAGGCCCAAGAACCCAACAACACTGCGCGCTGCTGAGCAAGGCAAACCCCGAGATCGGACGTTATCGAGCTTTCTCAAGGTGGAACGAGTCAAGAGAACTCGTCGTGTTTGGGCTAATGAAGCTTCTTCTCCGACGTCACAGAAACGCATCGCCAACATTGACTAAACGTCTCTCTTCTCGCTCCACAAACGGACTTTTTAGTGCGGCAAACGCTCCCAAAAGGCTCCGGTCTGAGCTCGGGAAACGGAGGCGGCTGTGATTGGCACGTTCACTCCAAGCACATGTTTCCAAACTGCTTCCTCAGGCTTTTCTTGCACTTTTTCCTTTCCCGCTGACTCCCACAAAACTTCCATTAAAATTGATTTCGCAAATAGTTTTCTCCGACGGCCCATTTCGGTGCGTCTGGATAAACAATATTTACTTAGGGCCCAATGAGGGAATATCGGTTTTTCGCGTCTGCTTTTCTCGCTCCAAAATTAGTCAGCAACAAAGTCCTGTGCGCGGCGGAGACGCTGCAGATAAATCCTGAGCAGGTGTAGAGCGCTGCACGCGTAATTGGAAGCTATGTTTGTGTCAGTTGTTGGTCTGAGTTGAGTTGTTTGTCATCGGGGAGAGAGTGCAGTTTGCCTCATGGAGGGAAATGACTGTTGTTTGTACACAGTATTTAAGTACAGTATATTCATGTGATTTAATGTATGTGAAAGGTTTTAAACACATGTTTTTGTATGGTTGGAATCTGAAGCTGTTTTTATGGATTTATGGATTTATGGATGTCACACTATAAGACGTGAGGAATTTAAAGTTGTAACAGGATCAAACTTGTCTACGTCCAAAGTGTACAGTGTCCGAGCAAATACTGTGTCATTGGCTCCGTGTGAAAGTCACTTAATATTAGCTCGTTAGCTGAGGCTAGTGCTACATGCTAGCAGTGTTTTTGTGCTTGTTAAATGTGACAAATGGAAAGGAAATGGTGAGATACGTTTGTTCCCTGGATCACTGTGGAGGAGCGCGTGTGTTTACATTGGTCACATGTTTGTTGTCGGTCGCATGTTTGTCACATGTTTGTTGTCGGTCGCATGTTTGTCACATGTTTGTTGTCGGTCGCATGTTTGTCACATGTTTGTTGTCGGTCGCATGTTTGTCACATGTTTGTTGTCGGTCGCACGTTTGTCACATGTTTGTTGTCGGTCGCATGTTTGTCACATGTTTGTTGTCGGTCGCACGTTTGTCACATGTTTGTTGTCGGTCGCACGTTTGTCACATGTTTGTTGTCGGTCGCACGTTTGTCACATGTTTGTTGTCGGTCGCATGTTTGTCACATGTTTGTTGTCGGTCGCACGTTTGTCACATGTTTGTTGTCGGTCGCACGTTTGTCACATGTTTGTTGTCGGTCGCACGTTTGTCACATGTTTGTTGTCGGTCACATGTTTGTCACATGTTTGTTGTCGGTCGTATGTTTGTCACATGTTTGTTGTCGGTCGCACGTTTGTCACATGTTTGTTGTCGGTCGCACGTTTGTCACATGTTTGTTGTCGGTCTCAAGTTTGTCACATGTTTGTTGTCGGTCGCATGTTTGTCACATGTTTGTTGTCGGTCGCACGTTTGTCACATGTTTGTTGTCGGTCGCACGTTTGTCACATGTTTGTTGTCGGTCGCATGTTTGTCACATGTTTGTTGTCGGTCGCATGTTTGTCACATGTTTGTTGTCGGTCACATGTTTGTCACATGTTTGTTGTCGGTCACATGTTTGTCACATGTTTGTTGTGGGTCGCATGTTTGTCACATGTTTGTCGTCGGTCGCATGTTTGTCACATGTTTGTTTTCGGTCACATGTTTGTCACATGTTTGTTGTCGGTCGCATGTTTGTCACATGTTTGTTGTCGGTCGCATGTTTGTCACATGTTTGTTGTCGGTCGTATGTTTGTCACATGTTTGTTGTCGGTCGCATGTTTGTCACATGTTTGTTGTCAGTCACATGTTTGTCACATGTTTGTTGTCGGTCGCATGTTTGTCACATGTTTGTTGTCGGTCGCATGTTTGTCACTTGTTTGTTGTCGGTCGCATGTTTGTCACATGTTTGTTGTCAGTCGCACGTTTGTCACATGTTTGTTGTCGGTCGCATGTTTGTCACTTGTTTGTTGTCGGTCGCATGTTTGTCACTTGTTTGTTGTCGGTCGCATGTTTGTCACATGTTTGTTGTCAGTCGCATGTTTGTCACTTGTTTGTTGTCGGTCGCATGTTTGTCACATGTTTGTTGTCGGTCGCATGTTTGTCACATGTTTGTTGTCGGTCACATGTTTGTCACATGTTTGTTGTCGGTCGCATGTTTGTCACATGTTTGTTGTCGGTCGCATGTTTGTCACTTGTTTGTTGTCGGTCGCATGTTTGTCACATGTTTGTTGTCAGTCGCATGTTTGTCACTTGTTTGTTGTCGGTCGCATGTTTGTCACATGTTTGTTGTCGGTCGCATGTTTGTCACATGTTTGTTGTCGGTCACATGTTTGTCACATGTTTGTTGTCGGTCACATGTTTGTCACATGTTTGTTGTCGGTCACATGTTTGTCACATGTTTGTTGTCGGTCGCATGTTTGTCACATGTTTGTTGTCGGTCACATGTTTTTGGACAACATGCAGTGAACAGTAGTTTTACATTTACAGTGCAATTCATCACATTTTCATCGCAATTTGGTCTTTTCTAATTGTAGAAAAAGTTTCAGTTGTTTCATCTGGACTCAATTTAGAAAAAAACGACTCTCATCCAAGAGTGATTGTCAATCTAGACCGGGAACTCAGATATTTATTCTATTCTATGGTAAGCCCCGCCCACCAGACGGGCCCTCCTGAAGTAGAGCTGAAGAAAAAGTTGTTTGTTTCAACAGAAACACCTCTTTGTTTTCTATCAAGCTAGCCTCTTGTTTACTATCAGCCCTTTAATGGATATTAGTCTCTCTTATGTCCCAGTGGGCGGAGCTTTCTAGAATTTCATGATGTCATATCTTCAGGGGCTTTTATAACAAACCTGATCTCTGTCGGCAGAAATAAACAAAGGTTATTTTTTGCAATACAGTGGAGACGTTGAACTTTGCACCAGTTTTTGTTGGATGTGGATTGGCCACAAAAACAAATTCAAGATAAAATGTAGTGTAAAAATGTCACTGCACCAGCGTTATCTTCAAAATGAACTGAATGGTGTATATTCCGGTGTCACATGTCGCCCTCATTAACATACGTCAGAATACACAACGCTGCGTCTGTCGCGTTGACTTAAAGCTAAATGTGGCGCGCGCCGTGAACGCTGGCGGCAGATGTGCGAAAGGCCGCGCCAGCTCCAGCTGATTGTGATTCAAGCGTTTCCCCGTCGCACTAATTGACAGCTGTGACACTGTACGCGGCGTTCCATACATTTTTCATGACCCGAGAGGGAAAGTCGAGCGCGACGGCAGCGGAAATGTATGTTAAAGAGAGAGACACACGGTCTATGCAAAATTGACTTTTTGGAGCTTTTAACTCGGCTACAACATCGAAAACACACCTGGAGTTGTACTTTTGCTGTTTCATTCATGAACGTGTACGAGCGCTGTCCCAGTGTGAGCCTCAGAAAACACTCAGTTTAAAGTTTCCAACATTTGGGACGTCATTCTGAGGTCTCCTGTGCCTTTTTTGAATCCATAAATCATCTGATTCCAGTGAAGAAATGTCATCTTGTCTGCTTTTCTATTACAACATTTTCATTCTATTTATTATATTTGTCCAGTAAAACCAGTATTTTACCTTCAAAGGAAAAAGCGAACTGACTTTCTCCTTTAAAATAAATAAATGCAGTAAAATGCAGTGTTAAATGTGTTCGAATGATGTTCCACTGAAACGTTTCCCTTTGAGAATACATATATTTACAGACTCGAGCTAGCTTTTGTTTATTTTCACATGGTAATCCCGTCTGCTGCCAGTAGTGCTAACGCCAAATACCAAAGAGCACGTTTAAAGGACAAATAAAAAAAAAACAAAAAAACATAACAGAAAAACATTCAGAATATTGCTGATGAAATGTATGTGTTTATTTATTACAGCTGTAGATATTTCAGCTGTGTACACATTATGAATCAATATCTTTGTGTGACTTCTTCTTGCTTCCGTTGCGTTTGTTTTCCGTCTGAAACGTCGGAGCATAATTGATGCTGGCGCTGCGCACGTGGAGGTCCCGACGCCGCTCCGGCTCGCTCGCCGCGCCACATTATTCACATTTTAATATTCAATCCGCCGTCACAACGCCCCAGGGCGATACGTCGTGCGGAGTCTCCTCACAGGGCGATACGTCGTGCGGAGTCTCCTCACAGGGCGATGCGTCGTGCGGAGTCTCCTCACAGGGCGATACGTCGTGCAGAGTTTCCTCACAGGGCGATACGTCGTGCGGAGTTTCCTCACAGGGCGATACGTCGTGCGGAGTCTCCTCACAGGGCGATACGTCGTGCGGAGTTTCCTCACAGGGCAATACGTCGTGCGGAGTCTCCTCACAGGGCGATACGTCGTGCTGAGTCTCCTTACAGGGCGATACGTCGTGCGGAGTCTCCTCACAGGGCGATATGTCGTGCGGAGTCTCCTCACAGGGCGATACGTCGTGCGGAGTCTCCTCACAGGGCGATATGTCGTGCGGAGTCTCCTCACAGGGCGATACGTCGTGCGGAGTTTCCTCACAGGGCAATACGTTGTGCGGAGTCTCCTCACAGGGCGATACGTCGTGCTGAGTCTCCTTACAGGGCGATACGTCGTGCGGAGTCGCCTCACAGGGCGATACGTCGGGCAGAGTCTCCTCACAGGGCGATACGTCGTGCGGAGTCTCCTCACAGGGCGATACGTCGTGCGGAGTCTCCTCACAGGGCGATACGTCGGGCGGAGTCTCCTCACAGGGCGATATGTCGTGCGGAGTCTCCTCACAGGGCGATACGTCGTGCGGAGTCTCCTCACAGGGCGATACGTCGTGCGGAGTCTCCTCACAGGGCGATACGTCGGGCGGAGTCTCCTCAAATAATAAATAAAATGAAATAATCCAATGCATTAAAATCCAGTGTTAAACGTGTTTAAACCGGCTCTGACGACAAAATCACTTTGATTTTTCACATATTCTTGATATTACGACATTAATCGAAGTTTCTCTCGTCAAATCCAATGATGTTCCACTGAAACTTTTGCCTTTTTAATGTATTTGTTGACGATCTTTTAGAGGATTTTACAATTTAATCTCCAAGTCTTTCACAAACTGCTCCTGCTTTTTCACCACCAGAGACGCAAATATTCTCTTCATTTACGTTCTGTTTGTCTTTTGAATAGATAAATATAAATACATTTGAATAAATCCAAACCATAACGCGACGCAGCTAATTAATTACACCAATAAGCCGGTTTTACATAAGAAAGTACGACAATCGAGATGTTCTCCAGGGAACTGAATTAACCTTTCAGACCGACACTAAATAACTCATAATTGTTTTGCAGATTTACTGCACGGGTGAAAAAAATTGATAAATAATAAACTAATGGATTCAGCAAGTTCAGCATTTGTAATTGTGTCTCGTTTTGTGGGGTTATTACCGCATTTTCTGGACTAGAAGTTGCACCGTTTTTCATGGTTTTGCCCGGGGTGCGACTTATACTCCAGAGCGACTTTCTCGGTGAAGTCGGCGCCGTTTCTGACGTTTAAACGTGTCAGAAATATACAACAACGAGTTGTTATAACTGCATAAAATGAGCCGAGTTCATTTGCTTTGGGTTTTCAGTGCGACACAGAATATTTCACTGGTTTCAAGACAAGATAATTCATCTTGAACAACAAAATAATACTTTGCCCATGAAAAAGTCAATTTTAAACAGAATAATCTTGCTCCATCCAGACAAAACATCTGAACCACCAAAATTATAAAATATGAATATCCTGAATGTTTTCTTATACAAAACATCTTCTTTATCTCATATAATTATATAAACAGAGATGCAACTCACCTGTATTTTATCTGTTTGTCCAGCGATTATTATTTTTGATTGAGTATTTGTTCCGATTGCAAAAAAGACGGTGATTTTGACTAAAGTTTCACTGGATTGAAAAAATGTTGTCTGTGTTGCTGTTGCGTCGTAGTTTATTATGTATTTAAAACATTCAAATTGAGGAAAGAAGTGAATCCAATAGTAAAACTATGGAAGAATAAGTTTTTCAACAAAAATACTCACTTTACATTGAGTTTATTTGCAAAAAACAGATAAGTTAAAAAAAAAAAAAATAATAATTAATCAAAATAAGGTTTAATTCCTCCTTGATATAAATGTCCACGCCATCATTTTCCTTGATAATATCTGTATCTTTTGGACAATTTTATTTTTAGTTTTATTAAAAGAAAGATAATAACAATAATAGACTTTGTTCTGATGGAATTGGTGTTTTGAGCAGTAAAATCACTTCCCTCGGCACATCGTGTTTAACGTCCAGATCATGAAGATTCGATGGTTTCATGTCCAGAGAAACGCGCCCCATTCTGCTGAAGCTTCCACATCGTTTCTCTTTCTCCTCCGTCGTCCAATAAGTCTCTGCTGCTTCTTCTCCGTCAGTTTATTTTCGTTTTTAATAAAGAGAAAACCAGAAATCTGAGATCGTTCCGCCCACACAAGCTTTCGTTCTTTCTGTCGCAGATGGAGCAGAGGGAAAGGAAAGGAAAAAAGAGAAAAGTTTAGCTTCTACTGGCTTGGACTGGTGACTGAGCAGGCTGAGCGGGCTGAGCGGGCTGAGCGGGCTGAGCGGGCTGAGCAGGCTGAGCGCGTTGGCACCGCTCTCCAGTCCGTGGGCTGTTGTGGGAAAATGTCCACTGCGTCCCGTTTTTTTAGACAATACAACAGGTACAGCGCCTTGAAAACTACAGCCATTTCCACCGTATCCCGTTAGCGCTCGCGGCTAACGTTGGTGAGGTACAAGCGGCGTGCTGTACGAAAACGTTCCTGTGAAACGTTTTGTGGCAGGCATCGCCACGGAGACGGGCGCGCCGCAGACCCTCTGTCAGAAAAAAGTTCATATGCGTTTCTGGCTCGGCATCACACCGACAGTAACAGGTCCGTCCCCGTCTCGTTAAACGCCGCGCCTCCAACGTTAGCGCTTCGCGTTCGAGCGCCTCGGTCTTTGAAGCGAGGCCAAGAGCGTTTTTTTTACCTCCACGTTGTAGATTCGGAGCTCGGGCCAGATGTTCCGCGTCTGCCGCTCGGGAAAACGAGTAACTGTGAAACGAGTTGGATTCTCTCATCAGAACACTTTGAGTTTCTACGGTTTCTGCAGCTGCACAGACTGTAAATACTGCCCACGTTTCCTCCGCTGATGTGGGAAGTATTTACTGTTTTTTCCGGACTATAAGTGACACCTTTTTCGTAGTTTTGTCCGGGGTGCAACTTATACTGCGACTTATTTGTGATGTTATTTGTTATTTTCACACTGACAACCACAAGAGAGTTTGTGGAGTTGTTTAGAAGTGACACAGAGGAAGAAGAATTCAATGGATTTAGTGATTTGGGGTAAAACTGATGCTTTGCTAAACTTGTTAGCATGTTCTTTATGCTATAGTTATCTGAATAACTGTTCATATGTTACGTTAACATACCAGACACTTACCACAGTTCTGTCTGTGCCTCATGTAGCTGAAGGTGTTAGCGTTAGCATACGTCATGTAGCTGAAGGTGTTAGCGTAAATACGGTAGTCCGTCTGTCGCCTTCTGCGCCTCTAACGCAGCTCTCGTTTGTGTCCAGGCGTTCCCACCCAACCGCAGATCTCCGGCTTCGAGGAGGCGGTGCCCGAGGGCGGCGAGGTGACCCTGACCTGCACCTCCAGCGGCAGCAAGCCCCCCGCTGGGCTGGAGTGGTACCGCGGGGACGAGAAACTCGAAGGTAAGAGACACGCCGCGACGCTACGGGAGCCCAGGGTTCGAGACGGCGAAGCTGTTTGATTGTAAAGGCAGCCGTGTCCGAGGCAGAGGGCGTCGGCATTGGTGCGTTTTAATTCAGTCGGACCTGGGTTTGGCCTCGTCGCCGTGGGTTACGACAGATGCTGCCGTTCTCCTTGAGTGTTGTGAGGCTGTAGTGAGTGTTCGGAGCAGCAGCGCGCACAGCCTGGTTTTCATGTTCACGTGACGACACATGCTGTCTGAAGGTCGACGGTCGCGTCCACACGGAGACGACACACTGATGTTTCTGTTTCTGTAAACATGGAACTGTTTCTTTAAATGTGTACATCCACATGTTGTAATACATATGCCAGGTCCCTTGGTGGCGCTGTGGAAAAGCAACACAAATACAGACACAGAAACGCTGTACAGCCCATTGTTGTTGTGGATGCAGCGTAACAGCAGAGACACCAAACAAATGAGATCTTTGCACTCTGGGACCTGCTTACAGTTCAGTTCATGTTAATGTTCAGTTTCAGTTCAGTTCAGTTCAGTTTCAGTTCAGAAAAACCTTAAAACAGCAGCAGTAGCATCGTTCTTAGTTTGTTTTTGGGTCAAGGTTTTTAGACTCTAAAAACACGGAGGAGTCTCACCACGATCACGTTCACGTTTTTGGGTTTAGCATTTTGAGACGGCTTGAAGCGTACAATCTTCCAGAGCGTGTTTTATGCAGAAACAATCACACGTTTTAAGCCTGGAATGTTCTCTAAAGTCAAATTGGTATAAATAAAAAAGTGACACATTTCGGTGTTAGAATTTCACCTTTTCATTACCGTAAAGGTCAGCGCTAATGCTAGTAAAAATCTACATATTTACCGCGCTGATTACTACACAAGTACAAATAATGCTAACGAGGAATTAATTCACGTTTAAAGCGAGGAAATTGAGTTTGGCCTTGAGCGTTTTCACTGTGACAGATTTCACACATTTATTTTTAGTTTGATTACGATTTGTCGAATGTCTTGCCGCCTGCTGTTTTCCGCGGAGGCGCTAGCGCTTTACCTGAAATGTCCCACGGTGGAGCATTAACGGCGTAATTTCAGTTAAAGCTGTGTTTTTATGGCTACAATAAAGGCTTGGAGGTACATTCTAGACAAAGCTTTACTATTTCCATAGAGACGTGGAAAGCAGGTGGTGGAAGAGTCACACAGAGCACCTTTAGATTATGACGTTTGATTGAAGGAATCTATTTATTTCCCGCATTAAACTAAAAACACGGAGGTGCGTTTCGCCTCATTCGCGCTTCATTCATCCTGTTCACGATGTCAAAGGTGGAGATCCGTCTTCAAGTCCGCAAATCGTCTCCAGACTCGTCCTGAGCGTTCCGTCATCACGGCGAGCTAACAGTAGCATGCCGGGGCAGGCTAGCTTTTGTTTATCTGCACACTTCGACAAACTTTAAAGCTAAAAACGCTAAGCTAAAGTCGTGACAACCTGGTTTTGTCATCCTGCGACGGAGATCCGAGCGATGTTCTGAAGCGTGAGCGGCTCTGAAGGTCGTGTTCAGCTCCGGCAGAGGAGGACACGGCCCAGCGAGCGGACACGCCCTGTGGACACGCCCCTGTGGACACGGGTGCTTCGGGGGGCCTGTATCAGCGATGTACCGTCCATGTCCCGTTCACAACACAGAACATGCTGAGTCTGGAGCTTCTGTCGTCCTTTCTTTTCATGGACATTATTGCACATTATTGCACATTGTCGCGCGCAGATGGACAGATTGTCAGAAGGAAAAGATAACAGTTTATGCAGCGTTCGTGTGGTCCTCGTGAACTCTGTGAAGTGTCGTGTTCATGTCGAGAAAAGCAGTCGGAACAAGCACGGTTTACTGAGAATAAGAAAAGGACAAGGCTTTTCTAACTTGGAATTAAAGACGTCACAATATGAAATTATTGTGAGAAAAAACATCACATTTGAACAATTATTGACGATTATTGAGACTGTGACCGAACGACAGTGAAATCTTCAACTTTCTGGTGCTCTGACATGTTCCAAACTGTTCCAGAAGTTTGTGAGCGGCTTTACCAAATGTAACGACATAAAGTTAGATGTGACAAAAACGGCAACAAAAACAAACATTCTTTACAATCTATTTTAGGCTTTATATTGAACAATTTTGCGATAAAAAATGTTCATGATTGTTTAGTTGTTAATATTTATTGTGTCCTGAATAATTGCGATCATCTATTAACCGAACGGTCTTGACATTTCTAACTTGAAATATTATAAGAGCAAATATTGTTTTCAGGAAATATACTCAAATCAAGATGAATATGTCATAATTCACTTCTTAACTCATGATCGTATTTAACATTGTCATTTTTCTGACCTAATGCTGATGAAACGTCAGCTCGTTAAAATAAGAATATATGAAATAAAAATTCTCCAACAATCGATGTTAAGCTTTTGAGAGAGGAACAAAGGATGGACAGGGCAGAACCAGAGAAAAAACGACGTGTATATTATTTGAGATGACTACTTTAAGAATTTCAAGTTTTCTAATGGTCCTGGTTGTATTTGCACTTCATTTATCCGAGCTTGGGCCTCGCACAAAGAGCACAATCGTATTCTGATCCCTCTGGCTGCCCTGGAATAGACTGTTGTTTGCAATTAAACGGCTCTGCAACACGAGCTAGCTTTTAATTACCCTTTACAAATTTGAAACTGATAAACATTAATTGCCTAAAGGTCGCGCGCTCAATTAGCCGCGCCGCAAACCGGACTTGGGCTAACCTTTTCACCGTCCAACAGAAAGTCTTAACACCAAAACATGGCCCGGTGTTTGTTTGCGCCTTCGTCCCCGGATCCCTTTGTAACACCTCCACGTTTAAATAATTCCCCGCGTGTGTCATCTTCCACCAAAGCTAGCGCGCGGCGACATTACGGAGATGGCGCGGGTCGCGTCTCGCGGCGGATAATGACGCGATCTTCGGCACCGGGGAGACGGCGGCGAGCGGCCCCGGGATGAAGCGAACGCCGGGGCCGCGACGGTCTCTTTGTTGCAGATAAGCAGGAGAAACGAGCGCCGAGCCGAGCGCGGGTGTCATGAAGGGACAAATTAGCCAGGCTTTTCGCGGCGCTAAACTACAGGGGGATGGCTAGCCTCTGACACGCTCCGGCGCTATCGTCATTCGGTGAAATTACAAGCGGGTTTTTTCCTCGCTTCAAAGCCTTCTGCGGTGTTTTCATCAGTCAAGGGTTGAGGTGTTTTGGCTTTTGTGGAGCAGAGAAAATAAAACATATTGGAAGGGCTGTTTGGGTTCTCCGGGTACTTTCATATGCTGCCACAACAAGGCGAGGCGGGCTGCGCTCGGCGTGACGGCTAACCAGCTCATCTCTGCATTTCAGTAACAGAGAGGCCACACGGGCCGACCCCGGCACTCGAGAGGGGAACGTGAGCGTGTGCTGGAGTTCACATTTAGACAATTCAGACCTTTTGTGTCAGGGATTTCTTTCCATTGAGACACATTTGCAGGTTTGGTCCTGGTGTGAGCCCCGTGTGGACGACCCGGGTCCTGTTCTGGTCCTGGTTTGAGCCCCGTGTGGACGACTCGGGTCCTGTTCTGGTCCTGGTTTGAGCCCCGTGTGGACGACTCGGGTCCTGTTCTGGTCCTGGTTTGAGCCCCGTGTGGACGACTCGGGTCCTGTTCTGGTCCTGGTGTGAGCCCCGTGTGGACGACTCAGGTCCTGTTCTGGTCCTGGTTTAGTCCAGTTGTGTGAGAGTGTAAACATGAGCTTAAGCCGGCCATATGTTTCACCATTTAAAGATTATTCCCAAGCTCACATGTGCGTCTGAATCTCGTACGAGGCGTGTGTGCCGTGTATCTTGTCATACAGAGCTTTTAAACTCCAAAAAGGCAATAGAAATTGTCAGCAAACCGTTAGCTCTTAACTTTTGCACTGCTTCGGTTCAAGTCATAAAAGTTGCCACAAAACGTTTCTGTTTTTTTGTGTTTTTCGTGACATGTCAGAGGCGCGCTTCCTGCCGCTGTACTTGACCGCACACACGCCGCTCTCGCTCTCGCTCGTCATCAGAAGCACTCGGACGCTGCGACTCAGATCAAGTCTCCGACACGTCCGCGCGGCCGTACGATCAGCTGTTGCGCGATCGTCGTGAGCCGGTAATCGCAGCTCGACGCGGACGCACAGATGACTTAAACCTGTGTCAAAAACCTCCAGAAAATTGTTACGTGTAAGCCCGGAATCTAGCTTTTTTCCACAACATCAGAAAATATATATCAGAGTGGCAAAGTGGGCTAAGACTTTTTTGAGGAACCAGATGATGGCTGGTTCAAATCCCTCTCTCGCCACTTTACCCTCTTTAACTTCGCTAGTCGACAAAGGAAAATAAATCCACAGATGGTTCACGTTGCCCACTCCTGATGTAAGAGGAAAGCCAAGCGACGTGATTGTTCCTGTTGCCGTGACGTGACACCGCAGGGCTTTAGTATATCGTGTAATCCGTTGAATCACCCCAAACCTGAGGCTTTCGTGTTCGCACGTGCCAATTCACGCCGCATTTTTGCCGGCTGCAAAAATCGACTATCGAACCCAACGGTTTCAAAGTTTCGACGGTTTCAAAGTTTTGCGTCCGCTCGGGAACCCGCCGCGCGCTGCTCGTGTGTCAATATTTGCTATCAACCCGCTAACCGCCAACTCTTATATAATTTCCGAAGGATGTATTGGCGCGGTATGCCTGGGCCTGGCTTCGAAATGACAAAAACGCCATGAGAGAGCCGTCCTCCTGTAGCTTTGGCTGGGTTTGTTTGGGCTATAATTATGGATTGGCCCAAGCCGACAAAGGGAGAGGAGCTGGAGAGGCGCCGCAGGACATATTGTGGTATTTTTATTACACTGGGCTTGGAAAAGGGAGACGGGCGAGGAAATACGGACTGCGCGCTTCTAAAGGCATTGGATTTCTGGTTAAAGGGCGGGTCACACTGTCTCGTTTGCTCTCACAAACGACACCCGGGTCGGAGACGGTGCTGGCGCCCGGCCAAAAGCTGCCGCCGCCGTTTTGGGAGATTATGGGCCCATTGTGCGACGGCGGCGAAGGTGAAAACCCGAGGCGTGAGCTACTTAAAGGGAATAAAAGCAACATCTGTTTTAGCAAATCGTTGTGCGGCGTTTCGTGGACCTTACGAGAACAGGTCCAGGCAGAGATCCAGAGAAACGTGTTGTTCAAGTTTAATTATTAGTTGCTGTTGTTGTTTGCCACGTTGTAAGAAGCAAAGATTGTTTCAGAATACTAAATACCTGCATTAAAAGGACAAAATGGGTTGTTTTTGCACCTTGACATGTCACCGAAACATACAAAGGGGGAAAAAACTACTCATTTTGTCTTCATGAACAAAAAAAACAAAAATTTAATATTTTCACATCGCATTTCATTGTTGTGTAAAAACGTGACATGGCATTAAAACAGCTTTATTTTTCACTAATAATCGCTGTGTTTTCTACTTTTCGCTCTCGTACTGTGTAGTTTGAAGCCTAAATTTACTGATAAAGCACCAAATTGTCCCTAAAATATATTCCTTTGTATTCAGAGTTTGTATTCTTAGTTAAGGATTATTTCAGTACAAGTCGTACCATTATTTCTGTTGAATATTTGGACTTTTCTTCTAGATATAGAATATTAACAAACAAACAAACTGTATTTCGATAATACGTCATAAAAGCTCTTTCCATATGTGTTTTAGAGTCTGTTTAGTCTACATTTGCAGTTGTCAAAATACAATTAAGACTATTTTTCATTGTCGACCAGCCGCAATTCCGTGTAATTTGGGGCACCAGACTGTTTTCCTCTTAAATTGCTGCTGGAACACTTTTTTCAGCTCGATCTGGTCTGATGTTCAGTTGCTTTTCACCTTCTCGTAGATCTTTCTAGCATCGACATAAGACATGATAGTAATTTGCTTTTGCCAAACCATGAAGTGATTGGTTTCCTCCTCGCTCTGAAAGTGTTTTGGGTTTTGCCATGTTTACAACAAGTCGATCTGGAGCTCAAAGGAACCGAGAATCGCTGTGAAAAGAACGTGCGTGAAACACAAATGAATCTTCCTTTGATGTGGAAATGACCAGATATTTGGGTGAGAAAAGGAGTCATTTTCAGTGTTTTGAATGGAATATGGGCGGTTGATTAATAATATTCCAATAATGAAAGGGTTATTGACTGCATTTACCCGGCTGATTAAACTGTGGAACATTCCAGACAAAGTAATAACAAATCCACAGAGGTAACGTTGTAATAGTATGTGTATTTAATCATCACCCGGGGTTTAGTTGAAAAAAATACATTGATTTATTGATTTTCTGACTGGTACAGACCTCCTGCTGGTCGGCTGCTTGTGTCGTAACATAAATACGACACAAGCATAAATATTGATGAATAAATGTCATTCTGATGCATTATTATGAGTGGAAAAAGTTAAGAGTTTAAACGTCTTAGTTCTGTGGTAGACAAAGTGTGTTTTTCTTTGTTTTATCAATCACAATCGGGTAATATTACAAGTTTAGAGATAGGCTAAGTGCTAGCTCAAATGACGCAGCAGTATCCGGTTTCATATCAGCCGCCTACAAGCTCCCTTAATCACTTCATGAGATTAATTACGACTTTATTCCGAGCTCCTCGTAGTAATTATACCTCCGGCGAACGCGCCACTTGAACGTGTCAGAGTGTCGAGCCGCGCAAACCCGGGCGGCGGATGGAAATAGTCGCGTGGTAGAACGGGCGTACGGTGCTTAGAATAACGCGCATGCATATTTAACGCCGCCAGTGCGCTATGCTAACGTGTTTGGCGGGACCGGGTCAAGGCCGCGCTCATTATCTACTGAGAACCAGGCCGGTCTTTGCCCCGAAGGTTTTCCAGTCGGGAAACCAGGCGCGGCGCATTACACTGTCCACAGTACTTTGTGTGATTGTGGACAGTGTAATGTGCAGATCAGGGCTTCTCAAACTGTGGCGTCGGGCTCGTCTTAAAGCACCAAATATTGATGTTGTTTCCACAAACTTTTTTTTTAAAAACAGTAATTTCGATGATGACACAAGTAAATGCGGCGTTCGATGCTCGTGCTAAAAATCGCTTAGCAACTCGCCTCGTCCTGTGAGATGTGAAGGCCTCCAGAACCAAGACACTGTTTTTACTATAGCCATTAGCATTAGCCCACAAAAAACAAAAAACGCACATTCGGAATAATCCAGGGGGTTTGGGCTGGTAATGACCTGAAGCACATTTATGTGACGGTCGAAGCAGTTTGTGTGGAAAAAATACAAAATAAAGTTTAAAATGACGAGATGAATCCCTCTGTGATGTCATCAGAGTGCGACACAGAAACAGTTTTACACCGACACACTTTTCTGACAGTTTAAACCATGGTTGGACTAAATAAAGGTGTTTTACTTGTTTACAGTCTGGTTGCTATGGTAACAGCTGTGGAATCACCTCTAACTGTGTCATATTTCTGCTCACGTCCAACCAGGAAGTACAAGTATAAACTTTACAAAAATGGTTCAAACTGGGGACAAATGGGCAAAAGGTCAAGTTAAATCTGAAATATAATCGTGTTCACGGCGTTTTAGTGAAATTTGCAATTTAATCATAAAGACTTAAATCCAAACTTTGGAACATTCTCTAAGGAGACAGCTGCCATTCTCTGCAACACTCCAAGCCGTGGAGACAAGAAGGGTAGGTGTCCAGGCCAAGTTACGAGTAAGGTCTGCGAAGAGGCAAGCCCACTCTGTGTCAGAGGCATGTTTTTCCCTGCGGCGTTCCCTGCTGGCCTCAATGCAGAAAGGTTTATTGTGTATTGTCTAACATCTCCATGGAGACAAGCTGGTGGTCGTTCCTCCAACAGAAAAGTTACACAATGCAGCTTTATAGATTGGTCAAGGACAGTGGGATTGTTTTGCAGAACATTTTTAGTCCAGTGTGATATATTTTCATCCTTTTCGTCATGTAGAAATATATGTTGGTTGTCATGATCGTGTACATCTGTGCTTTTTGAAATATTATTATAAAATGATGGTGAAAATTGCTGCAGCTATTAATGAATGTTTGGGTTACTCCACTGTCAAAACAAATGAGACATATTTTGTTGAGAATGTATTAAATAATCAGATGTTGATGACTTCCTGATTAATGCCACAGCGTGTTAGCGAGCTACGCTAACAAACAACCCTGTTCGCTCATCACCGTTTCATGTTCACGCTGTGGGTCGCCGTAGTTATTGTCGCACCTTTTGACCTCCCGCACTTTCGCGCCGAAGACACAAACTTTGCCGTAGAGCGTCGCGTCTGTGATGATTGACGCGTCTCAAATCGGCGCGACGGGAAGCAGGCGACGGCGCGTCACGTCCCGCCCTCGTCCGTGCCCCGCTTTGCGCCGCTCAGTCACACCGAGGGAGAAAATGGACAGATATAATCACACTGAGTGCTCTGGAGTCGCGGGCTGCAAGGGTCAGCGCGGTGCTAGCACGACAGCGGCACATCCACACATCGACCTGTGTGTGTGTGTGTGTGTGTGTGTGTGTGTGTGTGTGTGTGTGTGTGTGGGAGGGGAGTGTTTCTCTGACAGCGACAGTGACAGCTAGAGGAGGGAGCGGAGCAGAGGTCTGAGCAGAGTTTGTGGGAGAGCGACGGGACGGATGGAAAGCGACTTTCTCTGCGAACAGCGGGAGCTTGGCTGGACTCTGTGTGTGTGTGTGTGTGTGTGTGTGAATAGATTCAAACACAATTACTATAGAGCCTGGCTCTAGAGTCTGGAGCTCGAGTCAGGAAAAGAGTCCCCACCTATCATAACACTAGTGGGTGGGTTCCCAGACCTCGATGGACTCATGATACCACTATCTTTGGTACTGACACGACAAAGGTGCTTTGGGGGTCATTTTTTCTAAACTGGTGTAACCTTCAAGTCGTTATCTTCCATTATTAATGTTAATTAATAGAGTTTTTGTTTTTGTATATAAGAGTTCTTCTATTAAGAGTGTTTTTTAAACTTAAAGTTAGTTAAAGTTATCTGTCCTTTCCCCCTGTATCTACCTGTGTTGTAACACATCAAGGCTATCTTATCTTATCTTAATGTAAACATCTAAATTATATTTCCCCGAACAATGTTATTCTTTACAGAAGTGTTTCAAATACAGGCTCTAAAGGACAAACGGATGGATCGGTTCTGCTGCTGACACCTCAAGCATGTCCACCACCGATTTCTGTCTCACTCAAACCCACAAAAACTCCACTTGAATAAAGATCTGTATCATGTTCATGTTTTCTATCATTGGTGTAGAATAAGTGTAATCATATATCTTAATAAACCTAATTGGACCTGGGGAAATATACTTGAACCTGTCACGAGCAGTCGGACTCATGGTGATTGGCCTTCTGCTCGTCTTTTATTCTGAAAGGGGAACATGGTTAGCTCTCCGACACAGACAGAACGTGCAAACTCCTCGCAGTTAAAGCCGGGACACTTCCAGACGCCGGATCGAGAGCGAGCGCGGAGCGGGCCCCGGCGCAGAGGGACTCGCTGCCGGTAATTGTGAAGAATGGAAGGCTGAGAGCTTTGAGGACTGTGTTAGCTGAGCTGGCTGAGGGGCCCATGGATCATTTAGTGACACGCCGCGTTGGATTGGGCCGTAACGTGGATTTATGGCGGGCGCTCGGAGTCCGACTGGAGGAGCGCGTCTCGAGTGGTCATAATGCGGGTTCGGTCCGGACGCCGCTCCAGAATCCCATCGGTCCCGGTCTGTAAATGAAGCCGCGGGGACTCGAGTCGTGCTGTCGCCTCATTGGCTCATTGTTTCAGCGCCTCAGTCTTTACTTTCCACATGTGCAGGTTTTGACCCGTTCATTAAAGATGTTCTGTTTCCTGACTATAATTTCTTTGATTGATTTTAGTATTATTGTTTTTATTGTCACTGTTTTTAATCGGTTTGATCAAATCAAATATTGTAAAAAGGTAACGGTCGTAACGATATTGGGGGGGATTGTTTTTAAGTGCATATAAAGTGATTATTTAATCAGACGAGACAAGACTGGGTCCGTCGTTAAAGATACAAAGCGCCACACATAAGGTGGAGGCGTCGACGAGAGAGTTGTCGTAAAAGCTACACGTGGGCAGTTTGCAGATAGCGAGCTGATATGGGAAAGAATCAATCTAAAAGTGATGTGTACGTTCCTGTCATGCTGCAACGTTATTTGTTGCCATGACATAAAAAGAGGTTGAACGTGGCGTAGAGGCTTTTCAGAGAAGTCAATTAAATATGAAATAAATGAGGAAAAGGCTGAGGATGAACCAGGAGTAGTTTCCAGTTTGCAGCGACACAAACTGGGAATTACTTTTTGTTGAATCTCTGAGTTCGGCCTCATGATGATCAGATTTTAGATCGTATTTATTCAGGAAAAAATGAGTTATGTCTCGTGACGTCAGCTGTTCCGCGATTCGGCATCAGTCCGACCGTTCCTCGTGGAGTTTTGACCCTCGTAGGCTTCTGTCGTCCTAGCGTTGACTCTTGAATTCCGTCCCTCCGAGCCTTCCATACTTTCCAAACTCTTCTTTTTTCCGCACACCTGAGAAGAACCGCTAACAAGATGCAAAGTTATTCCCTCATCAGTGAAAGCCGCTTTTACCCACCTCTCGCCGGAAAACGCCCCGTCAGCGCCTCTCGTCCCGCGTGTCGCGCCTAAGTAGAGATTATGCGCGGCCCGTGTTGTTTCATTAGAATATATATGATCTCTTATCGCCGCCGAGATGAGCGTCTTTGGGCGATTCTAAAAATACGCGTACAGTATGCGAAGTGAGAACGAGGCGATCGGCGCGGTTCGGGTGGATATGCTCGCGCGCCGCATGTGGCCGCATTCGTTAGAGCTGATTAGTAAATGGGGCGGCGGCACGCATCAAATCGCCTGGCGCGGATTAGCATCACGGGACTTTTTCGTGGCGTCGGGAGCGCAAAGTTCTGTAAGATTGGGTCCTTCATCGTACACATATAATAGTATTTGGCGAAATGACTAGTAATAGTTATAGTAATCGCACAAAGGAGAGACATAAGAACGACTGAATCTAATCGTGTCTGACGGTGATCGCGAAAGAAACCAAATGTTTTTGTGCGTGGCCGTGTCTGCCATGTCGAAAGATTCATTTTATTCCGGCGCTGCGTTATTTTTTCATACCGATCTTGTATTATTGACGGGCGATTGTCCCATGACCACGGGATTCGTCTTTCCACATGGCCGTTTCAGAAATGCGCCAGTCGGCTTTAAATACCGCTTCGCAGCAGAAAGATCACGAGTAATTACTTTTGTTTTAACGCCAAAGTATGTACTCCAATACTTTTACTTTAGTAGTTGTTTTCATATCATACTTTTACTTTAATAACTTTCTTTTTGCTCCTGTATCCAGACTTTTACTTTACGAACAAAACCGAATTGAACTTCCTTCACGCCGCACACCTCTGAAGACAAGGATCATACAAAGTGATGCCCCAATGCCAGCGCCCCCTAGTGGTCTAGACTGACTGACTGAATAATTAATTGTACTTCAGTGTTCCTCTAATTAAACCCGATACGTTTTGTACAACTTTAATTTGACCTACATATTGTATAAATTATGGAAATGAATTCTAGTCAGTTCAGCTCTTGATCAATCTGCTTTCTGTGCGCACCCCTCTACGAGCAGCTCCGCCTTTCCAGCTCGTCTTTGTATTCGAGTATTTGTGGTTTCATTTGTATTTGTAGTATTTGAAGTTCTTCCACGTCGGATTTTTTATTTTATTTTTTTCAAACAATGACAATAGCGTCATAAAAAATATACAAAAAAATACACAGAAAAGACAAAAAAAAGATTAAATACAATTTAAAAAGACAAAAATAATTTAAAAAAACAAAAAAAAAGGTGCATGTCCACTTTTTTGTAGATTCTGTCGCTCTCTCTGGAAACGCACCTAAAATAAACATTTCAGAGTCGCAAATACTGTTCAAATACTACAAATACAAATAAATCAACAAACACTTTTGGCACTTTAAGCACGGCACGAGAGAGACAAACCGCAGTACTTTCATCGACACGTTCTCTTCTCAAAAGCCGCGCAATCAACAGTTTGTGTCGCCCATTTGTAACGGATCAATCGAATACCGTCATAATTGAGCTGCGCGTTTGTTGGATAGGTCAGTTTTTAACAATGAGGCGGCCCTGGGTCTGAGAGACGCGGCCCGGCGCTGAAGCTGCACTTTTGTCTCTTTTGTATCAACGCTGTTTTTCATAAATCTGGTGCTTTTACTTCTGAATGACATTTACTGCGACTGAACACTCCTTTCTCAAACAAACATTCACCATACAAGGTTAGTTTTTATTTTCACCATTTTCTAAATCCAATTAAATTGTACTTTTACAAATTTTGCATAACATTGTATCTAACATCTGAAGAACTTTGTTGAATTAGGCCAAAATATCACGCATTTCATAATGACTGATTTGCCAGTCTGAGGGTTATTTTTGCAGCGCTAAATCAAATATAGCCCTGAACTTTAAGGACCATTCACTATTCCAGTTGCCTTCACTTCACCAGAATTTACCCGACAAATCCTGGTAAATTTAATTTTCTTGAGCCGTCGACCAGGTTTTATTTTGGGCCCTTCAAACGCAAACATTCACACGTACATTATTTTAACTTCTAACACACAAATGTCCCCAAAATGCCCAACATTCTGACTCGTACCGCCCTTAACACCAACACGACACCCTCCCCGGTCCAGTTCCCCGGCCCGTCCTCGCCGCTGTCGTTCCGAGCTCGCACCTCTGCGCGTAATTACGGCGATAAATAATTTTTGGGGCTCAGCTTGTCGACAGTGATTCATGGTTGCGGCGTGGGAGTTTACATAGAAGAATGGACGGCGCCCACGGCCTGCAGGAACGTACAACCTCGCCATCGTCCTTGGTCCCGCGAGGAAGCTAAAGGTGATTAATGACTTGAACCGACGCGGATGCAGCTCCGAGACTGCGGTTTAGCCCCCGCGGCGGCGGCTAACTTTACCCGCTAATCCAGTGGCCGTGCTCGCTAGCTCACCCGCGCGACCATGACTGGATTATTCAACGTGAGCTATTTGTTTTTCTACTCGAGCGACCTTGAAACTCTCCCTCGCAGCGAAAGAAGTTCAGTTGGTTTGAGGCGCTACGCTAGAACAGAAATAAAGACAAAGAGGATGGAGACGCTTTTCTTTCGTCGATTTCTGAATAGAGAAGTGTTGTGGCGCTGTTTCTCATGAATAATTGACTGCAAATGTCAGTGTTTTTCCTCTATTCAGTATTTAAACAGTTCCTTTTTGAAGAGTGTTTCGTTTCATACTTTTTGAGATGATACAACAGGACAAAAGTATTATATGTCACAACAGTTTGGTTTGTTTTAGACTAAAAAAAGACTATGAATTCATAAACTGGGAACTTGATTCGACGATAAGGTGCAACATGAAACAACAGCAGTAACAACTGACAATAATAATAATAATAATAATAATTTTAAGTAAAAAGAAAGAGTCATGAGTAAAAAATATGGTTGGTTAAATAAGACAAAAATAGACATTGCCTGAATAACTTTGGAACGTTCTTCCTTGGAGATGTCAATTTTAGGCCATGCTCTGTAACCAAAGAATCAACATTTCCATAGAAACAAGCAAGTACGAGTCAGGTTTGTGGAGATGCAAGTCACAGTTTTTTTACTCTATTATTTTGGGGATTTAACAACGACAAATGCACCTTGGACCCGGAAGCGAGAAATAAAAAGTTTTTTTGTCCTCATCACGTAACAATCCCACACGTTTGATTGTCTGAACGTTCTGCCCGTGTCGGTGGCTGCCCACAAGTCCAAAGGTTCACTAGTCCGAAGGTTCACAAGTCCGAAGGTTCACTAGTCCGAAGGTTCACTAGTCCGAAGGTTCACAAGTCCGAAGGTTCACAAGTCCGAAGGTTCACTAGTCCGAAGGTTCACTAGTCCGAAGGTTCACAAGTCCAAAGTTTCACAAGTCCGAAGGTTCACAAGTCCAAAGGTTCACAAGTCCGAAGGTTCGCTAGTTTGAAGGTTCACTAGTCCGAAGGTTCACTAGTCCGAAGGTTCACAAGTCCGAAGGTTCACTAGTCCGAAGGTTCACGAGTCCGAAGGTTCACTAGTCCTAAGGTTCACGAGTCCGAAGGTTCACAAGTCCGAAGGTTCACAAGTTCGAAGGTTCACTGGTCCGAAGGTTCACAAGTTCGAAGGTTCACAAGTATGAAGGTTCACAAGTCCGAAGGTTCACTAGTTCGAAGGTTCACTAGTCCGAAGGTTCACTAGTCCGAAGGTTCACTAGTCCGAAGGTTCACAAGTCCGAAGGTTCACTAGTCCGAAGGTTCACAAGTCCGAAGGTTCACTAGTCCGAAGGTTCACGAGTCCGAAGGTTCACAAGTCCGAAGGTTCACAAGTTCGAAGGTTCACTGGTCCGAAGGTTCACGTGTCCGAAGGTTCACAAGTTCGAAGGTTCACGAGTCTGAAAGTTCACTAGTCCAAAAGTTCACTAGTCCGAAGGTTCACTAGTCTGAAGGTTCACAAGTCCGAAGGTTCACTAGTCTGAAGGTTCACGAGTCTGAAGGTTCACGAGTCCGAAGGTTCACTAGTCCGAAAGTTCACTAGTCCGAAGGTTCACTAGTCCGAAGGTTCACTAGTCTGAAGGTTCACGAGTCCGAAGGTTCACTAGTCCGAAAGTTCACTAGTCCGAAGGTTCACTAGTCCGAAGGTTCACTAGTCCGAAAGTTCACTAGTCCGAAGGTTCACTAGTCCGTAGGTTCACAAGTCCGAAGGTTCACTAGTCCGAAGGTTCACGAGTCCGAAGGTTCACTAGTCCTAAGGTTCACGAGTCCGAAGGTTCACAAGTCCGAAGGTTCACAAGTTCGAAGGTTCACTGGTCCGAAGGTTCACAAGTTCGAAGGTTCACAAGTATGAAGGTTCACAAGTCCGAAGGTTCACTAGTTCGAAGGTTCACTAGTCCGAAGGTTCACTAGTCCGAAGGTTCACTAGTCCGAAGGTTCACAAGTCCGAAGGTTCACTAGTCCGAAGGTTCACAAGTCCGAAGGTTCACTAGTCCGAAGGTTCACGAGTCCGAAGGTTCACAAGTTCGAAGGTTCACTGGTCCGAAGGTTCACGTGTCCGAAGGTTCACAAGTTCGAAGGTTCACTAGTCTGAAAGTTCACTAGTCCAAAAGTTCACTAGTCCGAAGGTTCACTAGTCTGAAGGTTCACAAGTCCGAAGGTTCACTAGTCTGAAGGTTCACGAGTCCGAAGGTTCACTAGTCTGAAGGTTCACGAGTCCGAAGGTTCACTAGTCCGAAAGTTCACTAGTCCGAAGGTTCACTAGTCCGAAGGTTCACTAGTCCGAAAGTTCACTAGTCCGAAGGTTCACTAGTCCGTAGGTTCACAAGTCCGAAGGTTCACTAGTCCTAAGGTTCACAAGTCCGAAGGTTCACTAGTCTGAAGGTTCACGAGTCCGAAGGTTCACAAGTCACTAATTCACTAGTCCGAAGGTTAGGGGTTAGTGTAAGGGTTAGGGTTCGGACTTGTGGGTTCGAACCCCCGTGTCTGCGTGCATTACCTCCAGTTTCTGAACTAAATCTGATCCTGTTTAAAAGTTCTCCCGCAGAATCCTCCGTCACCACTGGACTATTACGTTTGGCACACGCTGCGCTCTTTCCTCTCTCGCCATTGGGACTCGCGAACACAATAGCTGTCCCTTTCTTCTCTCTATTGTCTGTTTTGTCTTTTACAAAGTGACATTTTGATGTGATAATTTCACACACTGTCAAAGGAAAAGAACAAAAAAAAAATCCATTTGATTGGATTTGCGGCGTTGGCGTGAATCACAATGTCACGCCGTTGAATATGCGCGGCGAGGTTCTGGGTCTCTTGGGCTCGTCTGATTAAGAACATTACGTCCTGTCAGTCATCACGCTCCGTTACATGCGAGCTGTGGAAAAATCAATTAAGCTCGACTTATCTTGACACTAATCCACCGCTCCGGCCAATCGCGGCCTCTGATCCTAACGGGACTGTCGTACTGGGACCGAGCTGTCAGATCTTAGTTCCGCTAATTGGGATTCTTCGCACTCGTTATGTTGTAAATGACACAGACTTACATGAGAGGAGATCCCAGTGCCACGAGAGAGGGTATGAGGCCCGATTCGGATTTTTGATTTAAATCTGATTTATTTTGCGCGATCGTTCACATTACGAAGAAAATGCGACTGCAATTTGTTTTTCCGCTGAATGTCTCGCTCTGTAAACTCCTTCGGAATCTCCTCAAATCCCGCCTGATTACGGAACCAACCCACTATTTTAGCCTGATTTGATTTGTCTGTATACATGCGTTCGCACATCCGGGAACTTGTACAGTAGCAACCGAGTCCGCCATTTTGAAAGGGGCACAACAGCACCTCTACTACACACGATACTCAGGATATATAAGGCCAAAATGCCAAAAACCTGCGTTCTGTAAGGTCATTGTTCTGTAAGGTCATTGTTCTGTAAGGTCATTGTCGTGTGCCTTAGTTTGCCGTTATCGTCTAAAGAATCAAAGTATTCGTAGCTCATTATGCCGCAAAAAAGGATGCAGTCGTGGTGGTTTAAATATATTGCGTGCCCCTTTCAAAATGGCCGCTATGGGGAAGTCCCGGATGTATGACGTCACCGCGAACGCATGTATTAGTGCACAAACTTCTTCCTTTTTCCGTTGGCAATTTTTGGCTCTTTCGTCTGCCATTTCTCTCCACTTTGACTCAGAATTGTGACGTTTTATTTGACCTGCAGTGTGAACGTCGCCCTATTTGGTCTCAAATTCAGCCCATTTTAGTCCTGTTTTGGTCCTGTTTTAGTCCTGATTCAGCCTGGTCTAGTAGTCCCTGGTTTAGTCCACAAAGGCGCAAAGTACGGGCTCGAATCTCCCAAAGCTCACATGGACGTTAGACTTCAAAACTGAACTGGAGCAGGTCAGAATGGTGTAATTTGCTGAGTCGTTTATGGTTCATATTCTAATTACTGGGCCTGTCCACATGAGAAAAGAAACTGGCGCAAAGGCCGGCCAAGAGTGTCGTCATTTTTTCCACAATAGCCTCAGAAAGTGCTTCTAATCTCTTTAATCAACTCCGAAAGTGCGATTGTCGTCACTGGAAAAGATTTAGACGTGAGATTAAAGTGGGCGGGTTCGTGGAGCAGATCCCAGACGAATGACAATGATTTAATTGTTCGACGTTTTCTATTATGGACATTTCTTTCAAAAAACGTACATTTCACCGCATCAAATATTATGGGCAACGCAAGGTCACGCGGTCAATTGGACCGTAATCACTGATCTACGATGTGTAATTTGTGATATTTGTGCCTATGAAAGTTTTTTTCTCATGATTATCTCGTTCCATGTGAGGATTGTACGACTCTGGGAAATGTTATGTTTTTCAGCGTGTTTTTCAGCGCGCCACGCCCTCAAACTACTTTGCGCCGCCTCACATTATCGGCACGATCACGCCTCTCGTTTAGAATTCCACGCCCTTATCTCAGCAGTGGCCAAATTAACTCGTGAACGCCAAAATCGAGGGAGAAAATACGACCTGGTGAACGCAAATGCCACTTGCCCAGACCCTGTCCCAAAAGCCTTGCCTGACCAGCCATTCCCAACACGTTTTGGCAGACGACTTAACAAAACCGTGAGGGTCTCGGACTCGACCGCAGAATTTCAATTTCCAGGGCGGATTTTAGAGAGCAGCAGAGACAGAACCAATCACACAAACCCAGAAGCGATGCAAAAAACGCGTCACGCTTAACCGGATATTACGTAGCCCAAGGCGTGTTCCGCGTTATCCGTCCCCAAACGCAGAAAATGTCTCCTGAATCGCGATGACGCCCCTCGTATAACCGCATCTAATGCACGTTCATCGCGGCGAGTAGAGCGGACTTTCCTGATTGTTCAAAACCGAAGCGAGAGCAGAAGTAAACACTCGGTCACGAGCCGGGTCACGAGCCGGGTCACGAGCCGGGTCCGCCATCTTTAATGTTTTGGAACGGGGGTGAAGAGCTACTTCCGTCTTTTCAGTGTGACGCGTTAAAACCTCCGCCTGGGATTGGATCAGACGATTATGGTCCGACGACTTCGTTGGCTCTGACTCGGGTTCCAGACCCTTCCGCATTTGAACAGAATGTGGGAGGGGCTGGCGGGTCAGGCAACCCAAAACCCCAACGTAAACCAAAATGCCTGTTCCTAAACCTAACCGTAATTTTAACCTGGCTGTTCAAAAACAAACTGCGAATGCCCTTCAGGATCCTCGAGTTAGTCCGGTTGGATTTCCTCTTCAAACTTGTACAAAACAGTATTGTGCTCTGCTTGTTCATATACGTTATTCATGATCGCCCAAATCCGGCCACTTTCTTCCCTAAACGTCCCTAAAAAGCCGCTAACAGCCCCATTAGCATTAGCCTCCCCTTCGATACGTCGCACGTCACCCCAGGCAAAGTTATCCAAGGATTTCTCAGCCGAGGAAATGGACTTTTCGAGCGAGAGGATGAGCGCGGCCCATGAAATGTTAAGCAGGGTCTATGTGCGCTTAAATATTAAACACGGGGCCCACCGCTGCAGACCTGAGCCAAAACACCGCTGCATATTCATTTTGCTCCCTGAATCATTTATAGCCCATTAAAATTGGACTTTGATGATATGATATGTCTAATTTTCTGTTTGCGGGAGCGACCGTGAACTTCTTGAGTGTTTTTTTTGAATTGCGATGAAGCTTGTTAAGGAAATGCTCGGGCTAAGAGAGAAATGGAAATGGAAAAAGTCAAATTATTGAGGTAATATAATGTTTTCTGTCTTGTGTTTAACAACTATTAACGCTGTCGTTTATTAGACAAAGTGGTTGTAGTATAAAGTTAGGCTATTCTGTTCTCTACAAACATTTTTATACAAACTGGCCTTTTTCCGGTCTTTAGTGCTTAACTACAACATTAACACATGTTGTTCATCGTAAACAAAGCTATTGATGTAAAATGGCTAAAAAAAAGTGGAACTAGAATAAATCTTTTGTCGTTTAAAAGTTGTTGAACTCATTCTCAATATTCTCATTTCGTGATTGCAATCAGTGGATATTAATGTGCAAAAGACAACGCAACATGGCGCGATGCAGAAGGAATTATCGTGGGGAAATACACAAAAGCTAGCTCTCCCTGACATGCGAATGCAAGCACACAGTTGTAATGATGGGGATTTGAGTCTGGACATGTTTTATGGACTTAAAAACAGCACAACAGATCATTTGATGTCACAAATCTGATACATTTGAGTGTTTTCTGAGGTGCAGAGGAAGACGGCCTCGTAAACAGTATTAATGAAACAACACGAATGAAGCTAAATACGTGGAATCTTGACTTGGAGAAATCACGACTCACTTGGTTTAAACAAAAAAATCCGAAATCAAATGAGACGTTTTCCCCCAAATACTTAAGCTCTTGGAAACGCAGAGCAGCTATCACAGAGCAACTAGCACAGAGCAACTAGCACAGAGCAACTAGCACAGAGCAACTAGCACAGAGCAACTAGCACAGAGCAACTAGCACAGAGAAGATAGCACAGAGCAGCTAGCACAAAGCAGCTAGCACAGAGCAGCTAGCACAGAGCAACTAGCACAGAGCAACTAGCACAGAGAAGATAGCACAGAGCAGCTAGCACAAAGCAGCTAGCACAGAGCAGCTAGCACAGAGAAGATAGCACAGAGCAGCTAGCACAAAGCAGCTAGCACAGAGCAGCTAGCACAGAGAAGATAGCACAGAGCAACTAGCACAAAGAAGCTAGCACAGAGCAGCGAGCACAAAGCAGCTAGCACAGAGCAGCGAGCACAAAGCAGCTAGCACAGAGAAGCTAGCACACGTTGGATGATTTGCTGTTTCTGTTTTGCGGGTGCAGAATGTGGGCGGCGGGCGAGAGCCTGGAGGTGGGGAAAGTGCCGTAAAAGGCATATTTTAGCGCTCGAGCAGGATATCTTCTGCTGATTGACGGCTGCTGGTTTGAGTGGCGTTTGTAACATTTCCTTTGCCGCCTTTTCAGCACCGGCTGTTCATGAATCATAATTTCATCTCCATAAACTGCTTTCTAAACGTGTCAAAGGTGTCACAGATTTTTGTTTTTCTTTCTTTTGTTTTTAGTATGAAATCCACAGATGAGAGTGAGTTTCAGTTATGAAGATTCTGTGTCTAGAGTTTATGTTTTGTCAATAGACAGCTGTGAAAAGATGGTCCCCCTGCCCCACAAAAACTGCACTAAACCAGGTCTAAACCAGGTCTAAACCAGGTCTAAACCAGGTCTAAACCAGGTCTAAACCAGGTCTAAACCAGGACTAAACCAGGTCTAAACCAGGTCTAAACCAGGTCTAAACCAGGACTAAACCAGGTCTAAACCAGGTCTAAACCAGGACTAAACCAGGTCTAAACCAGGTCTAAACCAGGTCTAAACCAGGACTAAACCAGGTCTAAACCAGGTCTAAACCAGGACTAAACCAGGTCTAAACCAGGTCTAAACCAGGTCTAAACCAGGTATAAACCAGGTCTAAACCAGGTCTAAACCAGGACTAAACCAGGTCTAAACCAGGTCAAAACCAGGTCTAAACCAGGTCTAAACCAGGACTAAACCAGATCTAAACCAGGATTAAACCAGGATTAAACCAGGACTAAACCAGGACTAAACCAGGACTAAACCAGGACTGAACCAGGACTAAACCAGGTCTAAACCAGGACTAAACCAGGTCTAAACCAGGGCTAAACCAGAACCAAACCAGATCTAAACCAGGTCTAAACCAGGTCTAAACCAGGACTAAACCATGACTAAACCAGGTCCAAACCAGGTCTAAACCAGGACTAAACCATGACTAAACCAGGTCTAAACCAGGTCTAAACCAGGACTAAACCAGGTCTAAACTAGGAATAAACCAGGTCTAAACCAGGACTAAACCAGGACTAAACCAGAACTAAACCAGGTCTAAAGCAGGTCTAAACCAGGACTAAACCAGGACTAAACCAGGACTAAACCAGGTCTAAACTAGGACTAAACCAGGACTAAACCAGGTCTAAACCAGGACTAAACCAGGACTAAACCAGGATTAAACCAGGACTAAACCAGGACTAAACCAGGTCTAAACTAGGACTAAACCAGGACTAAACCAGGTCTAAACCAGGACTAAACCAGGACTAAAGCAGGGCTAAACCAGGACTAGGGTTGGGGTTAGTACAAATACAATAAATATAAATATAAATACAAATACAAATGAGTATTTAGTTTTGATCCTAGTTTGGTATCGATGTTATACTTTTGAGAATCTGAGTTTAGACCTCTGCTTTGACTCACATGTGATTCTTTGTGTTTAGCAGTTCGTGTTTCCTTCTCTCACACGTGAACGCTGCACATGTGTAAAATGACTCTTAGTTTCAAAAGGATATGACAAACAACTCTATTGGTCATAAAGCGGCTCATGCCCCGTGTATCGTGTGTGATAGAGCCGTGTTTGTACGCGGCGCTGTCAGAGCACAGAGATAACATGCAGCTGCTGTGACCACAGCCGCCTCTCTGTCCTTGAGAGAAGATTTATCGACCGCCGCACTCACCGCGTTAACCCCTCGCCGCTCCTCCTCAGCACCGAGCACCGGCGAGGGGTTAATGCGGTGGTATTCAGACATACAATGTCAGTGGTGAGTGCGATATTCTCCTGTAACCATGGAGATAGAGTTATTATCATCACACGCTATTATTATCATCACACGCTATTATTATCATATGGAGATGTTATTGTCATGACATACTGCTATTATCATCACACGCTGTTATTATCATATGGAGATGTCGTTACGTTACTTATGATGTGCCAAAGTATCTATGTGTTTCAGTCACGTGACTTATTTGAGAGTCATGAATAAAAGAGCATAAATCTGAAACTGAAGAGTTGATACTTGAAGAAGACCGTAGTTCTGGGCTTTGATCATCATCTACATCGGCGAGTCAAACAAAGTATATCATTTCATGGTAGAAAAGATTGCAAAAGTACCACTCCTGGACAAATAAGAGGTTACACCGTCTTGTATATAATTTCACTTCCTGGTTGGACATAAGAGCTAATTCCATAACAGTTACTTTGCTTGTTTATGTGATTAATACAAATATAGCGCTTTCATTTTGTAAGAAATGTTTAAACTGTCCGAAAATCTTGTCTTGAGCTCCATTCGCTCCTGCAGTTTCAATGGAATTTTGTGTGTTGACACAGACGGATGTTATTGTAGAACTCAGTGCTACTTCCTGTCATTTTCAACTTACTTCTCGCCTTTATTTCCTTCATAAAATGCCACTTGACTGATTCGCACATTTGCCAAACACAAATCCCTGTCGCGTGCACTTCGAGCTACAACTCCATCTCATCACGGCCACTTGGGTTTTTTCTCGGTCGACTTCCACCATTTGAATAACGCTTAGTTGTCCGTGATTAGCATGAGCGGCGTGCGCGCGTTGTCGTCGAGGCCGTGGAGCTGGCAGATCGACAGAATCCTGCTTCATCCTGTTGCATCTGCTTTGGCTTGTAATGAAAGTGAATGAGATGAACGTAAAGCCCCTGCTGCTGATCACTGCCGTCCCGAAACACTCCCAAACTCCACCCCCGCACTCTCTTTAGTCCATTAATCAGTCGACGGTGCATTTGTTGACCGGGATTGTCATTAGTCGACTAATACTTTGTCCTGGTGTAAGTGTTTTAACTGCAGAAAGGAGAATGCTCCGGGTGAGTTTGCTGGAGAGTTGAACCGTGACTTTACTCTGCCGTTCTACAAACACATGCGCAGTTTAATGGTTCTTTCAATTATTTACGTTTTAATTAATGAATTCCCGTCTGCTTGGGGAGCTTTGGCCAGTGCCTTGTCCCTGTTTGGTCGACTGCTGAATGCACAAAGCGTGTCTTTAGCATCGGGAAGAAAACCGATGCTAGAACACAATAGTTTGCAGTATTTTTTTGTTGCACGTTTGTACTTCCCAGCGGTGCTTTTACTCCACATTCTTCTCTCGTACTCCACCTGCACCTCCACAGCCCTCTCGTGTTCTGCGCCGGACATGACCTGCTGTATCTCCCCCGAGAGGGCGCCCCCCGGGGAGTTTAGACTCTCTGTATGGCTCTACAGTCTCTTTTGCACTCTTCTTCTCTATCGTTTTTGGCATAAGGCACAAAATCTGTCCAAATCAGTATTTTCTATTGTGTTATTTGAGCTCCTTTGACGGAGAAACGTACAGTATTAACATAAAGTATTAAAGATTAAACACTAGAACTACTTCCACGTCATTATTATTATTATGATCATCGACTGTGACTCCAGCTGTCTGTCTCTTTCCCCTGCTTCACACAAACTGCTCTCATCTCAAATCTGCGAGCGCATAATTTCATTTTCAATTTGTGCTGTTTTAATTCCATAAGCCGCGAGACTAAAGTGCCTTTTGACTCATTTTCTGCGCACGGAGCAGAAATGCGTAAGAGATCCATAAAATACCAGCAGGGCTCCCTCGTTTAGGCAATTGTACAGAGAAAGATGGAGAGGGAGGAAGACGGGAAGGAAGTAGAGAGCAGTGAGAGTGAGGGAGAGAAGAAAAAGAGATGTAGAGAAGGAAAAAAGAGAGAGAGAGAGAGTCCCACGGCGCTTCAGTTGAAGTGTGTAGTCGTGTAACTCAGTGCCAGATCTCTCATATATTCTGATAATAAAGAGTTTTGAGAGAGAGAGAGAGAATAACTGTCTCCATCTGAGAGAAAGAGAGAGGAGGGTAGTGTCAGAGAAAGAGGGAGAAGGAGGAAGACGGCAAGGAAGTAGAGAACAGAGAGAGTGAGAGAGAGAGAAGGAAAAGAGAGGTAGAGAAGGAAAAAGAGAGAGAGAAAGGAGTCCCACGGTGCTTCAGTTGAAGTGTGTAGTCGTATAACTCAGTTCCAGATCTATCATATATTCTGATAATAAAGAGTTTTGAGAGAGAGAGAGAGAATAGCTGTCTCCATCTGAGAGAAAGAGAGAGAGAGAGAGAGAGAGAGAGAGAGAGAGAGAGAGGAGGGTAGTGTCAGAGAAAGAGAGCGAGAGGTAAGGCAGGGAGGAGTGAAACGATAATGAGAGGAGAGGGAAAGAAGAGCGACAGATGGAGATAGAAGAGCGAGCGAGAGAGCAGGAGTGAGGGAAACCTTCCACAGATTCTCTCTTGTGAAGCTGTTAAGGTTTTTACTCAGATGTGACCTCTGGATTATTAAAAATCAATGTGTTGATTTGCAGAAAGGGCTGGAGAGAGACCCGGCTCTTCTGACGCCACGAGTTCAAACGAGATTGCAATTCTTTTTACACGTGTTCGATCGTAACTTTTGATCTTGCGTCATTGTGGAAAGTGCCGTCTTATTCATGTCCACTCGATAATAAAAGGGCCACAAAGATGAAGCTTGGAGTCCATCTCGGATTGAACGAAGTGGCGTTGTGTCCGACATGTGTCAATAATGCATTTTCAAGTTGATTTTGTTCACGTTGTTTGGGTTTTCTGGAAAAGGAGTTCATATGCGAAGTTCAGTGACGCCACGAGCGCTCCTTTAGCTTTAGTGCAACTTATGTGGGCCAACTGTTGTAAAGTAACGCCACGAGCGCTCCTTCAGCTTTAGTGCAACTTATGTGGGCCAACTGTTGTAAAGTAACGCCACGAGCGCTCCTTTAGCTTTAGTGCAACTTATGTGGGCCAACTGTTGTAAAGTAACGCCAACGAGCGCTCCTTTAGCTTTGGTGCAACTCATGTGGGCCAACTGTTGTAAAGTAACGCCACGAGCGCTCCTTTAGCTTTAGTGCAACTCATGTGGGCCAACTGTTGTAAAGTAACGCCACGAGCGCTCCTTTAGCTTTAGTGCAACTCATGTGGGCCAACTGTTGTAAAGTAACGCCACGAGCGCTCCTTTAGCTTTGGTGCAACTCATGTGGGCCAACTGTTGTAAAGTAACGCCACGAGCGCTCCTTTAGCTTTGGTGCAACTCATGTGGGCCAACTGTTGTAAAGTAACGCCACGAGCGCTCCTTTAGCTTTAGTGCAACTCATGTGGGCCAACTGTTGTAAAGTAACGCCACGAGCGCTCCTTTAGCTTTAGTGCAACTCATGTGGGCCAACTGTTGTAAAGTAACGCCACGAGCGCTCCTTTAGCTTTAGTGCAACTCATGTGGGCCAACTGTTGTAAAGTAACGCCACGAGCGCTCCTTTAGCTTTAGTGCAACTCATGTGGGCCAACTGTTGTAAAGTAACGCCACGAGCGCTCCTTTAGCTTTGGTGCAACTCATGTGGGCCAACTGTTGTAAAGTAACGCCACGAGCGCTCCTTTAGCTTTAGTGCAACTCATGTGGGCCAACTGTTGTAAAGTAACGCCACGAGCGCTCCTTTAGCTTTAGTGCAACTCATGTGGGCCAACTGTTGTAAAGTAACGCCACGAGCGCTCCTTTAGCTTTGGTGCAACTCATGTGGGCCAACTGTTGTAAAGTAACGCCACGAGCGCTCCTTTAGCTTTAGTGCAACTCATGTGGGCCAACTGTTGTAAAGTAACGCCACGAGCGCTCCTTTAGCTTTAGTGCAACTCATGTGGGCCAACTGTTGTAAAGTAACGCCACGAGCGCTCCTTTAGCTTTAGTGCAATTTATGTGGGCCAACTGTTGTAAAGTAACGCCACGCCTTAAAGTGCCTATGATAGGTTTTTACGTCTCATTTTGACTTTATTGGGTGTATTTGTACCTGTTGTACGTATAAATTATAGTTTTACACGAGCAGGTTATAGGTTATAGGTTTATCATTTCACTTCCTGTTTGTAATTGATGTCATCACACGAGCAAACACAGGGCAAAAACTCTTCTAACGATATCTATATATGAGCGACTTTATTTTAGTTGAATTCATGTTTAGAGAGTGGACTGGAATGAGTGTCCCTGGTGTGATGTCACTTCCTGTCATTTTCTACAGATTTTTCTAAGTTTTCTCCACAAATACCTGCTCGATCGGTGTAAAACTATTATTTATATGTACAACAGGTATAAACACACCAAATAAAGTCAAAACTAGAACATTGTAAACTTTACGTCACTTTAAGTTTAAGTCCCTTTAGTGTTCGTGTTGTTTTGTCTTTGGCTTTGACCTGGTATGAGCCTATTACAGCCGACCAATAATGAATTGTGACCCTTCTAATTACATTTCTGATTGGTTTTCGCCGCCGTGGCTCTCTTTCTCTTCCTCTGCTTCTCCCACTCACCTCTTCCTCTCACTCCCCTCTTCCTCTCACTCACCTCTTTCTCTCACTCACCTCTTCCTCTCACTCACCACTTCCTCTCACTCACCTCTTTCTCTCACTCACCTCTTCCTCTCACTCACCTCTTCCTCTCACTCACCTCTTCCTCTCAACCTTCTCCATCATCTTTCCCCTCTTCTTCTCCTCTTTCAGTCGCAGCTCGCAACCATATTGCGAGGCTTCCGACGACGTTACCTGCGGCTGACCGGAGCCAGGAAGTGCCCGGCTCCGTCGCCTAGGTGACGACTGAAGCTTTAGAAAACTCGCGCCCCCTGAACACAGCGCCCCCTGGTGTCTGTCGCCGTGACGAATGTGTTCAGCCGGGTTTTCTTTGTGTCTTTCCTCTGTCCAACCTCTCTCTCTCTCTCTCTCTCTCTCTCTCTCTCTCTCTCTCTCTCTCTCTCTCTCTCTCTCTCTCTCTCTCTCTCTCTCTCTCTCTCTCTTCTTCTCTCATCGCTCCCTCTCTCTCGCTCACTCGTCTTACTTCCTCTCTAGTGTGTCAATATTCCTCCTCTTTCTCTCTCTTACTTCTCCATCTGTTCCCTCTGTACCTCCTCCTCGTCTCCCGTCATCCGCTCTCCTCTCTATCTCCTGTCCATATTCCCTCTATCCCTCCTCTCTCCGTTCCTCCTCCCCCATTCCCTCTCTCCTCCCATCCCTCCTCTCTCTCTCCCTTCCTCCTCCCCCACTCCCTCTCTCCTCCCATCCCTCCTCTCTCTCTCTCCCTTCCTCCTTCCCCACTCCATCTCTCCTCTCCCCCTCTCCCTCTCTCCCTCCTCCCTCCCTTCCTCCTCCCCCTCTCCCTCTCTCCTCTCCATCTCTCCCTCCTCTCTTCCTCCCTTCCTCCTCCCCCTCTCTCCCTCCTCTCTTCCTCCTCTCTTCCTCCCTTCCTCCTCCCCCTCTCTCCTGTCCCCCTCTCCCTCTTCCCCTCCTCTCTCCCTCCCTTCCTCCTCCCACTCTCCCTCTATCCCTCCTCTCTCCCTCCCTTCCTCCCCCCCTCTCCCTCTATCCCTCCTCTCTCCCTCCCTTCCTCCCCCCCTCCCCCTCTCTTCCTCCTCTCTCCCTCCCTTCCTCCTCCCCCACTCCCTCTCTCCTCTCTGATTCGTCCGGTGTGTGCGGAGGTACATTTTTCCCTCAGCTTCTTCAGATCTTCAATTGATTATTCATGAGTCGGTGTAATCCCTCGCTCGTCCAGGGAAGGGCCCCGTGCTCGCCGGGGTTTTCAAGCAAATCATCTCAAAGTCATTTTCAATCTGAAGTGGCCGTTCTGAGAAGCTCGATTGGTCGTAGAAGCTGTAAACCGAAACGCTGGACTTTGTTTTCCTTTTATTACCCTTTTCCAACCCGCTCGTGGTCCGCCCGACTCTCCCTCGCAGCTGCCAAGTGCCTCATTTCCAGTCGATTGGCTTGAGGTCTCACTTGACCGCGGTTTGAGGACACTGTTGTACGCAGAAGGTAGATTATGCCACCATTTCTCGTCATAAAAAATCATCATTTCAAACCGTCTCTGTCTCTCGGCTTAAACTCTGCGCCTCGTCGTCTTCAAATGAGTTGTTTGTGAGTTGTTTGAGTCTTATCTCGGCGCAGTGCGAATTCTGGTTCTTCACTCCGGCACCCTCAAATTGAAAATGACTTCCGGGTGACAGTGGAAACGTGTCGATTTCTCCCAAGAAAAAAGCAGTGTCCGGATTGAACCTTTGATACCTTTTTCCACCATCGATTATCGTGCGGTTTTGCCACATATAATACGAAAAGATCATTCGTGTGGAGCAGGAGATTTCCCATCATGCACTTGTTTTAACTTCGGATGTCACGTCAAACAAAGCAGTAGTTCTTAATGTTTTCGATGGGAAATTAAAATCATAAGTAAATACAAGTCTTCTTCTGCGTCTCGTCCAATGGGGAATGACTTAATTGAACGCTGGGTAGCGATAAAAATAAAGTGTTAAAAGTACAAATTAACATTGAGCGCCCGTTAGAAAAAGCTACAAATCATCTTAATATTGTATATCTCCACGGGGCCGAGGTTTTACGAGGCGGGAAAGAATTGACTCGTTTTATGGCGGATTATGTTTGGTTGATTTGACTGCAGGGGGAGTCCAGGCTCCACAGCATTTAGTTTGAACGATTCCGCTCTCATGCTTAAAAGACGAAGGACGGTGAGCGTTTCCGCCAGACGAAACCAGAAAGGAGTGAGCCATCTGAAGATCTGTGTCTGAGTTCACATAAATACACAGTTTTTTGCTGTACAGATGCTTGTTTTGTCGGATCAATGAGATACTGCCACGTTTTGAGAGTTTTTGCCGCTTTTCCCGTCAGTAATCGCTCTGTCAAAAGGCACGTCTTTACTCGAGTACTGCTCCAGTTTAATGACACGGCGGAAAAAAACAAGCAATCTCCACAAATAATCAAGAATTCCAGACCGAAGTGTTTATTATAACGCCTTAAACTCGTGCTCGTTACAGACTCGACGCAGCCTCTCAAAGTCTCTCGCCACACTTTTTGTAGCCGCAGCAATTAGCAATTAGCAATTAGCAGATCGCAATAACTGCAATTATTGAAGTGATTGGACTTTCCCCTTATGGGACAAACACCGGTTCTCTTGTTTGATCTTATTTAAAGGACACATTGTTACGTTCTTGAGCCTTCACGTCACATTTTGTTTCATTCACGCTCGTTTTATGAATCCTGTTAACGAGCTCGTCTTCCCTCAGCCTCATAAAAACACCTGGGCTCAGATTTCCTGGATTCGTGACGTTAAAGGGCGGAGCTCCGGAGGTGTTTTTAAATCCGTGAAACGTCTCCAGGTTTTTGTCGTTAAACTCGTGACAGAAAAGCTCAGGTAAATGATGATGAAAGAGGATGGATTCAGCGTCGTGAGTTCGACTCAGACACCAACGATTTGCTGAATGTCCTTCCCTCTGTCATCCCCATTTCACGCGGTCCTGTCCAATAAAGCCTATGAACCTTTAAGCAATAATAATAATGTATATATTTGATGTGAGGCTGAGCGATATGCAAACAAAACACAATACAATTTGAATTTGTTTCACCTACTTTCTCATCCAACCATTTCAAAGTATAAGAAATGTTATAGACGTGTACAATCGTCACAATAAAATACAATAGTGTATTTTATTGTGAATAATTTTAAATCAGTATTAATTATGTATGTTATCTTTATGCTAAACTTTGCTTTCAAAATTTTGCACTTTTTCCACACTATAGTGAATTAAAAACACAAATGAAGGACGTTAGTTTGATTTTTTTGGGCCATATTTTTTCAATGTGATGTGTCGCACTGCCGCTCGTTTCCATGGCGACAAGTAAGTAACACAGTGCACCTTTAAACGTTACTTATGGAGGACTTTACAGCAGAAATACAGAAATACAATATGTTCAAAATAACCTCACACGACGCAGTGACTGGCCGGAGTGCCGCGGTGCCCTGTGACTCCCCCTAGCTGCTCGCTCCGGTATTACACGCCGCGCACTCGGTGACATCATCCCTCAGCCTCGTTCCAATATCTCTGAAGTTTCTTGAGATGAGTCGCCCCGGCGGCCTCCCGCGGCGAGCGTAATCTTCCGCAGGTCTGATCCAGATAAAACGGGAGACATGAAAGACCTCGTCCTCAGATGTGAGTCCAGGCTCCGGCTCCACGTTCTCTCGCACTTTAAAGGACCGTGACGCGCTCCCGCAACCGCCCAGAAAAGAACCAAACACAAATATACCACGGACCAGTCTCCCCGCGGCTTCAGTCGGCGCCGGCGATGGATCAAAAAGAGTGGATGTTATATAAGGTCAATACGTGTTATAATACAACAACGCGCAGCAACATTTGTATCTTTGATCAAATACTTCAGCAAAGCCTCCACGCCGTGTTTTAACTTCTCTTTATGTCATGCTAATGCTAATGCTAATGTTAGACCCATTATGACTGGGAAATATCATATTTTGTGTCCGAAGCAAGTGCCGTGCGGCGATGAACAGGAAATGGCTGTTGCTAACGTGCTTTGCGAGCTCTGTTTTGGCTCAACGTATAAGTTAGCATCAGTGGAAATACGGCGCTTTAGCACAAGATCGTGCGTGCGGTCGCACTCACGCTTAGACCACGACAAAACTGGACCTAAAACCAGGACTAAACTGGGCTCAAACCAGGACTAAACTGGGCTAGAAGCAGGACTAAACTGGGCTTAAACCAGGACTAAACTGGGCTAGAAGCAAGACTAAACTGGGCTAAAAACAGGACTAAACTGGGCTTCAACCAGGACTAAACTGGGCTTAAACCAGGACTAAACTGGGCTAGAAGCAGGACTAAACTGGGCTTAAACCAGGACTAAACTGGGCTCAAACCAGGACTAAACTGGGCTAGAAGCAGGACTAAACTGGGCTAAAAACAGGACTAAAACGGGCTAAAAACAGGACTAAACTGGGGTAAAAACAGGACTAAACTGGGCTAGAAGCAGGACTAAACTGGGCTCAAACCAGGACTAAACTGGGCTAGAAGCAGGACTAAACTGGGCTAAAAACAGGACTAAACTGGGCTTAAACCAGGACTAAACTGGGCTCAAACCAGGACTAAACTGGGCTAGAAGCAGGACTAAACTGGGCTAAAAACAGGACTAAAACGGGCTAAAAACAGGACTAAACTGGGGTAAAAACAGGACTAAACTGGGCTAGAAGCAGGACTAAACTGGGCTTAAACCAGGACTAAACTGGGCTAGAAGCAAGACTAAACTGGGCTAAAAACAGGACTAAACTGGGCTTCAACCAGGACTAAACTGGGCTTAAACCAGGACTAAACTGGGCTAGAAGCAGGACTAAACTGGGCTTAAACCAGGACTAAACTGGGCTCAAACCAGGACTAAACTGGGCTAGAAGCAGGACTAAACTGGGCTAAAAACAGGACTAAAACGGGCTAAAAACAGGACTAAACTGGCGTAAAAACAGGACTAAACTGGGCTAGAAGCAGGACTAAACTGGGCTTAAACCAGGACTAAACTGGGCTAGAAGCAAGACTAAACTGGGCTAAAAACAGGACTAAACTGGGCTTAAACCAGGACTAAACTGGGCTTAAACCAGGACTAAACTGGGCTAGAAGCAGGACTAAACTGGGCTTAAACCAGGACTAAACTGGGCTCAAACCAGGACTAAACTGGGCTAGAAGCAGGACTAAACTGGGCTAAAAACAGGACTAAACTGGGCTTAAACCAGGACTAAACTGGGCTTAAACCAGGACTAAACTGGGCTAGAAGCAGGACTAAACTGGGCTTAAACCAGGACTAAACTGGGCTCAAACCAGGACTAAACTGGGCTAGAAGCAGGACTAAACTGGGCTAAAAACAGGACTAAAACGGGCTAAAAACAGGACTAAACTGGGGTAAAAACAGGACTAAACTGGGGTAAAAACAGGACTGAACTGGGCTAAAACGAGGACTAAACTGGGCTAAAAAACAGGACCAAGTGTTTAACGTAACCTAAGTCAGCATTTGGAGAATACTTTGCATTTCCTAGAGCAGCTTTTTGCCGTCTTGTTCTCACCTGCGTCTTCGTTCTCTCTCGTCCGAGACTCTCCCCGTGGCGTGTAGCCCCCCCTAGAGCCGGAGAGAGACAGTTCACTGCCTCGTGTACCAGTGGAAACATGGCTAAATTCAGTAGTGCACCTTTAACCCACCAATTTATTTTGTCTGATTGCGTTTGCTGGCTGCGTGAGTCCGAGTGCTTGAACCTAACCTACAGCCAAGTATACGCCTTGACTGTTCCAATTGCGAGATCCTCATTAATACTTAACGACGCCCTATGCGAGACCCATATATTGCTGCAGTAATCTTGTCATAACCGCATTCCCGCCGCCGCCGCCTCCATTACACCTATGGAGCCGGTTAGACGACACGCTGGACCTCTTTATTGTCTTTTATCGACTCTTCATCTTCCCGTGATGAAGTGTCTCACGGCGCCGCGAGCATAGATCAGTGTTCGCGCCGTGTTTTTTGATGCATGTCACACATACGCCGCGCTAATAAATTCACAGGAGTGCTTACTCTGTGAGGGCTGATGCCATTAAAGGCTGGCGGGGGGGCTAAATTGAACCGAATGATGGCGTGCGAGAGCGAATGACTCAGCACAACGATGTCCCCGGCAACGAGGCAGGAAAAAGAAAACCCACCGTCTTATTAAAGTTGGAAAAATATGAGCGATTGCGGTATTAATGGCAACTATTGGGACAAGATGTGGGACGGAGCTCCCGGGGGCATCAGGTAACCGCGGCGACGGGACATTTTTCTTTTAATGGGACCAAATGGGGTCAGCGCAGAGTCCGGTGCTCCGCTGGGGACCGGGCAGTTCCTAATTACTGGGACTCTCCGACAGAAGTAAAGTTGCTGGTCATTTGTCGCAGTAATATGCCAGGTATTTCCCCGCAGACGAAAGGAGTATGAGCGGGAACGATGTACCTGACCATTTAGAGGACTGACCGTTTAGAGGACTGACCGTTTAGAGAACTGACCGTTTAGAGGACTGTACCTGACCATTAAGAGGACTGACCATTAAGAGGACTGACCATTTAGAGGACTGTACCTGACTGCTAAGAGGACTGACCGTTTAGAGGACTGACCGTTAAGAGGACTGTACCTGACCATTAAGAGGACTGACCGTTTAGAGGACTGACCGTTAAGAGGACTGTACCTGACCATTAAGAGGACTGACCGTTTAGAGGACTGACCGTTAAGAGGACTGTACCTGACCGTTAAGAGGACTGACCGTTAAGAGGTCTGTCCTGCTCAGACACAGAGAACATGTGATTGGTCCTGCTCCTCGACAGTTATTACCGTGTTATTAGTCATGTAGTAATGTGTAATGTGATGCCCTCCCTCCTCACCCCTCTCTCTCTCTCTCTCCCGTCAGCTCGCCAGGACGTGGTGACCTCGACCCCCGGCGAGCCGACCTACAGCGTGCGCAGCGAGGTCACCCTGAAGGTGTCGCGCAGTGACGACAACGCTCTGGTGACGTGTGCGGCGGTTCACCCGTCGCTCGCCCCCGGAGACAAGCGCAGCCAGCAGCCCCTGCACGTGCTCTGTGAGTGTCCCAGACCCTAAGGGGTGTCCCAAAGGCCAAAGAGGTGACCCCAAAGGCCAAAGGGGTGTCCCAAAGGCCAAAGAGGTGACCCCAAAGGCCAAAGGGGTGTCCCAAAGGCCAAGGGGGTGTCCCAAAGGCCAAAGGGGTGTCCCAAAGGCCAAGGGGGTGTCCCAAAGGCCAAAGGGGTGTCCCAGACCGTAAAAGGGGTGTCACTGACCCTAAGGGGTGTCCCAGACCCTAAAGGGGGTGTCCCAAAGTCAAAAGGGGTGTCCCAAAGGCCAAGGGGGTGTCTTAAAGCCTAAGAACGTGTCCCAAAGACCAAAAAGGTGTCCCAAAGGCCAAAGGGGTGTCCCAAAGGCCAAAGGGCTGTCCCAAAGGCCAAAGGGGTGTCCCAGAGGTGTCCCAAAGCCTAAAGAGGTGTCCCAAAGCCCAAAGAGGTGCAAGGAGAGTCTAATGTATGTGACTTTACAGCGCCCTCTACAGGTCGGACGACTCATTGAAGTAAAATACATTTTAGATAAATGTATTTTGAATTTTGCAAAAAATTATGAAAATGTCATCACAGAATAGCAATTTTTTTTGGTTTATAATTTTACTTCCTGTTTGTAATTGATGACATCACACTAGGAAATTACCCAGCAAACACTGGGCCAAAACTTTGATAAATAAAAATAAATGACTTTATTTTGCTGAATTAATGTTTAGAGTCCAAAAAGTTGTTTCTTTGTGTAAATTATGCATCAACTTTGACTGGAATTGATTGACTTTTCAATGTTTTCTCCACAAACACCTGCTCGATCGGTGTAAAACTACGATTTAAATGTACAACAGATATAATATAAAGTCAGAATTACAACATGGTAAAAGCCTGTCACGGCCCTTTAAGTATAATAACTGACTTTGAAGAAACCTCTGGTCTTCTGCTGTTGCTTTAATGAGACCTCTGGGAAAACGCTGAACGCTGAATGTGTTTGTGAGTCTGCGGCGCTGCTGCTCGTTCTGTCCGAAGCCCATGACCTTCTGAGCTGAGGCCGGACACTTGACCGGAGCCGGACACTTGACCGGAGCCGGACACTTGACCGGAGGAAACTGAGGGACTAAAGCTGGACTCAGATGCAGACACAGGCCAAACTCATGTGTTTGTGGGTCAGTTTCACACCAATCCCATCATATTTCATCTAATAAACTCCCTTAACTTAACGTTACTCAAGTACTAAGTAGATGTTCCAAATGCCCTCTGCACGACCCCCGTCTGATGTCAACAACGTGACGCTCAAGACGTGTCGGATTTCCCCAGAATACGTGCAATTTTGACCCTTTTTTAAACAAATACAGCCTTAAATCTGTGGGAAAACATGATGAAAAACATGGAACAAAATGGTGAATAAACTCGGTGCTGATTACAACAAAATCCAATTGAAGATCACGTTTATATTGCACCGAAAAAAGCTTTATTTCCACATGTCGGGTTACGTACGACTGCGGCGGTCGTAGTACAAATACATGATAAAAGTACATTAGCCACAGAGTATTTGAAAGCAGCGGTGTCAGGTTCAGGACGCAGTATTCAGAGCAGCTTTGAGGCTCTGGACCTGCTCTGAATCCTGCTGTTTGACACGAACCGTCTGCGCTGCAGCTTCTGCGTCGCTGCTGCCCCCGTGTGGCGCACACTGGCACTGCGCCCTCGCCCTGTAAACCTCCCGAGAAAACTCCGAGGGGAACGTGACATCGAAACTCTGCGCACGACGACGGCCTTCGAAGCCACGGCAGAGTTCTGACCCAAGCCTAGTCCTGACGTGGACTGTGTTTGGGATGAAAGCGAGTCACGGTTATTCTCAACACCAAAAGACCAAAAGACCAAAAGACAAATGTAACGAGGCGGTAAAAGACGTTTAAGACGTATGGCCAGTATGGACCGTATGGACAGTATGGACAGTATGGACAGTATGGACAGTATGGACAGTATGGACCGTATGGACCGTATGGACAGTATGGACAGTATGGACAGTATGGACAGTATGGACAGTATGGACAGTATGGACAGTATGGACAGTATGGACAGTATGGCCTGATTAAAATCTATTGTGAGAAAAACATAATGGTCTTTTAATTCAGGATTATATCATTTGTATTTCGTTAATCATCCAGTTTTGTTATAGAAATGTGTATATATTTTATTTCTGACTAAATAAACTGTGACTTAAGCTCAGTTCTGATTCATAATTTATAAGACTGAGACACTGACCAGGTCTGGATCTGGACTACCCAAGGTCTGGATCTGGACTAGACCAGGTCTGGATCTGGACTAAACCAGGTCTGGATCTGGACTAAACCAGGTCTGGATCTGGACTAAACCAGGTCTGGATCTGGACTAAACCAGGTCTGGATCTGGACTAAACCAGGTCTGGATCTGGACTAAACCAGGTCTGGATCTGGACTAAACCAGGTCTGGATCTGGACTAAACCAGGACGAGTGTGAACGCAGCTCAAATGCCATAAATAGGATTAAATTGGAGATAAAGACAAACCCTCTGACAGCAGATGTGACTGTGATGGGTGTACAGTGGCCCCTACAGGAGGCAGGCGGCCCCTACAGGAGGCAGGTGGCCCCTACGGGAGGCAGGAGGCCCCTACAGGAGGCAGGCGGCCCCTACGGGAGGCAGGAGGCCCCTACAGGAGGCAGGAGGCCCCTACAGGAGGCTCCTACAGGAGGCAGGAGGCCCCTACAGGAGGCAGGCGGCCCCTACGGGAGGCAGGAGGCCCCTACAGGAGGCAGGCGGCCCCTACGGGAGGCAGGAGGCCCCTACAGGAGGCAGGAGGCCCCTACAGGAGGCTCCTACAGGAGGCAGGAGGCCCCTACAGGAGGCTCCTACAGGAGGCAGGAGGCCCCTACAGGAGGCAGGAGGCCCCTACAGGAGGCAGGCGGCCCCTACGGGAGGCACGAGGCCCCTACAGGAGGCAGGCGGCCCCTACGGGAGGCAGGAGGCCCCTACAGGAGGCAGGAGGCCCCTACAGGAGGCTCCTACAGGAGGCAGGAGGCCCCTACAGGAGGCAGGCGGCCCCTACGGGAGGCAGGAGGCCCCTACAGGAGGCAGGAGGCCCCTACGGGAGGCAGGAGGCCCCTACAGGAGGCAGGAGGCCCCTACAGGAGGCTCCTACAGGAGGCAGGAGGCCCCTACAGGAGGCAGGCGGCCCCTACGGGAGGCAGGAGGCCCCTACGGGAGGCAGGAGGCCCCTACAGGAGGCAGGAGGCCCCTACGGGAGGCAGGAGGCCCCTACAGGAGGCAGGAGGCCCCTACAGGAGGCTCCTACAGGAGGCAGGAGGCCCCTACAGGAGGCAGGCGGCCCCTACAGGAGGCAGGCGGCCCCTACGGGAGGCAGGAGGCCCCTACAGGAGGCAGGAGGCCCCTACAGGAGGCAGGAGGCCCCTACGGGAGGCAGGAGGCTCCTACAGGAGGCAGGAGGCCCCTACGGGAGGCAGGAGGCCCCTACAGTCTATAATAATGATGTAATAATACGTCTTGTGTTGTTCCTGTGATTTCAGACTCTCCAGACGTGAAGATTCTTCCTCAGAGCAATTTACCCAAAGAAGGAGAAAGATTCCACCTGAAGTGTGAAGGCACCGGCAACCCAGAGTGAGAATATACAAATATATATACTTTATACACTGTATGTGACCTCAGAACCCAGAGTGAGAATATACAAATATATATACTTTATACACTGTATGTGACCTCAGAACCCAGAGTGAGAATATACAAATATATATACACTTTAAGACCAAATATAATGCAGTTTATACGACCTAAGATCAAATATAATACAGTTTATATGACCTAAGACCAATATGACCTAAGACCAAATATAATACAGTTTATATGACCTAAGACCAATATGACCTAAGACCAAATATAATACAGTTTATATGACCTAAGACCAATATGACCTAAGACCAAATATAATACAGTTTATATGACCTAAGACCAATATGACCTAAGACCAAATATAATACAGTTTATATGACCTAAGACCAATATGACCTAAGACCAAATATAATACAGTTTATATGACCTAAGACCAAATATAATATTCCCTTCATAAAACAACAAAATAAGAACAAACCAAATAAGAGACAAAAGTGTCCAAGGAAAGTGAAAGTGTCTCTTTTTTACCAATCCCAGTGTGAGTCATTTTCAATCTGGGTAAAGAACATATGTTCCACTTTAACAAACATGATTTTATAACTGACCCAAGACATAAACACATCTTCTTAATCGAGGAGAGTTTTTAATTTAGCTTTAAACATATTTTGAGGTGAAGGTATAACACAACATACGTGTGTATGTGGAAGCCGTGGGGTCTGTTTCTGTGGTAAAACACTGATGAAGGTCTTAAACGTGCCGCCGCAGCTTTGTCTTGGTCTGCACTTGTTTTCCGCCTCCAGGTTGTGTTTGTAGAGACTCTTGACCTCAATAAGCTCTGTTTATTTCATTTCTGAGAAGTCTCACCTTCATCGACCGGACGTTTAGTCGAGATCATGAGCGCGGCGTTCTGCCTCCTCTAACACGTGACGGCGCTGACTTGATCTGGAGGACTAATAGAGACCGGCGGCGCTCTCGGCCTGTCAGCGAACCTCGGCGCGAGAGTTCGGCGGGGCCCAAGCCCGGTCGGGTGTGCGCGGTTACTGTCAGCGGGGGTTCTCGAAGCAAAAGCGTACACGAAGAAGAGTCTGAAGACGTACATCGCCGGGGGGTCGGGCGGCAGAGACCTTTGTATTTGTCGTAAGACCGTTGCCGCTTTTCGCATTGTCGCTCGCCTTTGACGTGCGTTTTCGTCCGTGCGCTTGGGCAAGGCGCTCCGTTCTCCTCCAGCCCCCGTACCGCGACCCCTCGACACGTAAACGGTGCGACCAACCGATAATCCCGGCTGAGAGACGATACTCCTCATTTAATACGCGGGAATGACGCCGCCGACGACGAGTAAAACAAGCTTTCCTGGAAGCTTTCCTTTTTTTAACGTTCTTTTGCTTTTTTTTCATAAAAAAACGGAATACGCCAAAAAAACACGGACGAACTGAAACAGATCGAGACGTAGAGAGCGACGCGACAATAGCATCTGTAAAAAGTCCGACATTTGTCCCCGTTTTGGTCCCATTTGTTCCAAATAGTTATCTCAGTCCAGTCAAAACATCGAGTATCCATCCATCCTTTCCATTGCTGCAGTTTTACATCCAAGATAAGAGGTTTTAGGTGATTTCGGTGTTCACTCTATCCACATTATTCCTTTCCAGCTACAGACAAATGCGGTCGTCCAAAAGCATTCATAAAGTCATCATAGTAGAGCGTCTCTCTCGTGCTGCATTATAGATGATCTCTGTTCTGCCCGACGCAGGATTAAACCCTCGTTACCTGTGTAAATGTCACGGAACTGTCCTTTTCTCAGCACTTTCCCCCCGTTTACACACAAGACGTTGGTGTACACTTACACAGAGGCAACGGTGGTGGAGTGTCTTGCCCAAGGACACAACGGAAGTGCAGCGTTTGACTGTTTTTAGCTTTTTTTTTTATTCAGAAAGCCCCCAAATCCTCGTTATTTTCGATGTTTTTTATTACTAACTGCTTGCTTGTTGCTTGATGATGACACCGCCCAGGTCAGGTTACTGGTCGGATCCGCGGAGAGGCGAGCCCGGGCCGACGGACAGGCGTGTTTTTGAGCCACAGAAATGCTTGTAGTGATTGGACGACTGAACGAACGCAATGACACGTTTAATGCTGCACTGCGGGACATTCAAGGCAAAGAACGTTCTGTTAAACATCCACAACCTTCTTAATGATGGCAACAAATGTTTATTTATTTATTAACTTGTGTTGGACGTTGAGTTGTGCGATATTTAAAAGAAAAAGAAAAAAAAATGCAATTGTTGGTGAAAATGGCCTTAAAAAAATAATAATACATGAAATAAATTAATTAATTAAAATGTATATAAAAAAACTAAAATAAAGAAAATTACCTTCAAAAAAAATTGAATAAATAGAAATATATTCAAAAAAGTTACCAAAAAGAAAGAAAGAAAATAACCTTTAAAAAAAATATAATTAAATAAATAAATGGAAATACATACAAAAACGTAAAAAAAAAAAAATACGAAAAAATACCTTTAAAAAAGTCAGAACCGTTTATTTAATGGTCCATTTGTTTTTTTGTTTTGTGAAAGAAATTTTAACAAAAAAACATTAACTTTCGCTCTATAATTTTGTCGATTTTGTCCATCAGTTCTTCTGCTTTGATTGTGGCTCGACTTTTTTCACGCGTCCGTCTAAAAACGGACTGTTCCTCACAGCCCCAGACCTCCTCACAGCCACAGACCTCCTCACAGCCCCAGACCTCCTCACAGCCCCAGACCTCCTCACAGCCACAGACCTCCTCACAGCCCCAGACCTCCTCACAGCCCCAGACCTCCTCACAGCCCCAGACCTCCTCACAGCCCCAGACCTCCTCACAGCCCCAGACCTCCTCACAGCCCCAGACCTCCTCACAGCCCCAGACCTCCTCGCAGCCCCTCGGCCCCCAGACATCCTCGCTGCCCCAGACCTCCTCGCTCCCCTTCGGCCCCAGACCTCCTCGCAGCCCCTCGACCCCCAGATATCCTCGCAGCCCCAGACCTCCTCGCTCCCCTTGGCCCCCACACCTCCTCGCAGCCTCGCGACAAACATCTTAAATCTTTCCCCCTCAGATCCTCTGGCTCCTCTGGCCTTTCTGCATTATAGATGAACCTGCAGCAACCGAACCAGACACTCATCCATCTCTGTCTCCAAACCCTCCACCTCCTCCCTCCGTCCATCTGTCCTCCTGCTTCACCTTTACACCTCCTCCTCTGGTCATTCTCTCCGTCCATCTGTCCTCCTGCTTCACCTTTACACCTCCTCCTCTGGTCATTCTCTCCGTCCATCTGTCCTCCTGCTTCACCTTTACACCTCCTCCTCTGGTCATTCTCTCTGTCCATCTGTCCTCCTGCTTCACCTTTACACCTCCTCCTCTGGTCATTCTCTCTGTCCATCTGTCCTCCTGCTTCACCTTTACACCTCCTCCTCAGGTCATTCTCTCCCTCTCCGTCCATCTGTCCTCCTGCTTCACCTTTACACCTCCTCCTCTGGTCATTCTCTCCCTCTCCGTCCATCTGTCCTCCTGCTTCACCTTTACACCTCCTCCTCAGGTCATTCTCTCCCTCTCCGTCCATCTGTCCTCCTGCTTCACCTTTACACCTCCTCCTCTGGTCATTCTCTCCCTCTCCGTCCAGCTGTCCTCCTGCTTCACCTTTACAGACGGAGAATAAAATATAACTTTAAAAATGGACTTAAATCTGCCACAATGATCAGGTAGAGCAAGAAACACAAATGTACCACAAGTGGGCGTGGCCGTGGCCGTGGCCGTGGTCCAGTCCAGTGCAGCTTCTAAATAGAAGTGTATTATACAATTATATACAATAAGTGGCTAATAATGGTTATGATTATGGACCTGGAGCAACAGCCTCACAGGAAACACCCCCACGCCAACTCAGGCAATAATAGTTAAAAAATAATAATAATAATAGTAATAAAAATAAAAATAATAATAATAATAATAATGTTTTCAAATGAAGTCCTCAGGTAACCCTTTTCCATTTATGTGTTGTATTTAGTATCGATACCCGCTCAAATATGTTTCTAGTTTCGATCCTAGTTTTAGTATCGATTAGCGTCTGGGTATCAATACCTTTGACAAAGGCTATGGTGAAGTGTCTTGCCCAGCGACACAACGCCAACGCTGCACTTTTCCTTTCTCCCCCTTTTCTCCGTCATCTCTCTCCCCCTCCCTCAGCACCCTCACCCTTTCCTTACTCTTTCCTCCCTCTCTTCTCACTCTTTTCCTCCCTCTCTTCTCACTCTTTCCTCCCCCTTTCCTCACCCTTCACTCACCCTTTCCTCACCCTTTCCTCCCTCTCCTCACTCTTTCCTCCCCCTTTCCTCACTCTTTCCTCTCCCTTTCCTCACTCTTTCCTCACCCTTTCCTCACACTTTCCTCACCCTTTCCTCCCTCTCCTCACTCTTTCCTCTCCCTTTCCTCACTCTTTCCTCACCCTTTCCTCACCCTTTCCTCACCCTTTCCTCCGTCTCTCCTCCCTCTTTTCTCCCCCTTTCCTCCCTCTTTTCTCTCCCTTTCCTTACTCTTTCCTCCCCCTTTCCTCACTCTTTCCTCTCCCTTTCCTCACTCTTTCCTCACCCTTTCCTCACCCTTTCCTCACCCTTTCCTTACTCTTTCCTCACTCTTTCCTCACTCTTTTCTCTCCCTTTCCTCACTCTTTCCTCACCCTTTCCTCACCCTCTCCTCACTCTTTCCTCACTCTTTCCTCCCCCTCTCCCCCCCTTCCACCGTCCCTGTCCTTTCCAATAACTCTCCTCTATCTCGCCTCGCACCTTTTCTCTCCGCCCCAAAGATACAACATTCCGCTCACTGAAATAGCTGTCAGCGCCGCGGCAACGAGACGAGCCCGTTATTTTGATGGACAGGTGGAACCGAGCGGGGGGCGGGCGGGAGGCGGGCGCTGTCACGGCGTTTTGCGCGTTGGAAACGGGCCGAGCTGATGAATGTGGACGGCGTCAAGAGCGAGATGTGACAAGAGAGAGAGAGAGAGAAGGTTATAGAAGTGCAGAAGTGTTTGTTTGACAATTAAGACGACTGACAGAGACGACAGCGAGCGACGACTGACGGCGAGCGACGACTGACGGCGAGCGACGACTGAGAGCGAGCGACGACAGCGAGCGACAACTGACTGCGACGACTGACAGCGCAGCGAGCGACTGACAGCGAGTGACGACTGACGGCGAGCGACGACAGCGAGCGACGACTGACAGCGAACGACAACTGACGGCGAGCGACGACTGACGGCGAGCGACGACAGACGGCGAACGACAACTGACGGCGAGCGACGACTGACGGCGAGCGACGACAGACGGCAAACGACAACTGACGGCAAGCGACGACTGAGAGCGAGCGACGACAGCGAGCGACGACTGACTGCGACGACTGACAGCGAGTGACGACTGACGGCAAGCGACGACTGAGAGCGAGGGACGACAACGAGCGACGACTGACTGCGACGACTGAGAGCGAGCGACGACTGACAGCGAGCGACGACTGACTGCGACGACTGAGAGCGAGGGACGACAACGAGCGACGACAACGAGCGACGACTGACTGCGACGACTGAGAGCGAGCGACGACTGACAGCGAGCGACGACTGACTGCGACGACTGAGAGCGAGCGACGACTGACGGCAGAGACGAGTGGAGTAAGACGCGACGAGCCGTGATACAAATGACACGGGCGAAAGCAAAAAATGTACAGGACTATTCTTGGTCTAAAATGGGCGATGACGGTGAGCGACGGCAGCAAGCGACGACTGACGCGAGCGACGACTGACAGCGACGACAGCGAGTAACGACGGCAAGCGACGACGGCGAGCGACGACTGACAGCGAGCGACGACTGACAGCAAGCGACGACTGACAGCGAGCTACGACTGACAGCGAGCGACAACTGACAGCGAGCGACAACTGACACGAACAACGACAGACGGCGAGCGACGACTGGCGGCGAGCGACGACTGAGAGCGAGCGACGACAGCGAGCGACGACTGACAGCGAGCGACGACTGACGACAACACACACACACACACAACACACACAACACACACACACACAACACACACACACACAC
>NW_027315746.1:3190491-3232991 GCF_026437365.1 Eucyclogobius newberryi | reverse complement strand
TGTTTAAAATGATAAAAATGTGATCCAGAAAAGCTTTTTTTTCTTCTTTTTTTTAATAATTTCACTTCCTGTTTGGAATTGATGACATCACACAAGGAAATTACCCAGCAAACACTGGGCCAAAACTCATCTAATGTCACCACTTATTTTATTTGACAAATATAAATATATGAGAGCAACTTTATTTTGTTGAATTCATGTTTAAAGCATAAACTTTGACTGGAATGAGTGTCCCTGCTGTGATGTCACTTCCTGTACGAGTGTCCCTGCTGTGATGTCACTTCCTGTACGAGTTTCCCTGCTGTGATGTCACTTCCTGTCATTTTCTTCAGATTTTTCAACGTTTTCTCCCCAAATACCTGCTCGATCGGTGTAAAACTATAATTTATATGTGCAACAGGTATAAACGCAGAAAATCGTAAAAACCCGTCATGCGTCACTTTAATTCTCCAGGAGGTTAAAGGGCACGTATGCTAGTGTAGATACTGAAAACCACACATTACGTTCTAGGTGAGGCGATCTTTCATCAGGATTTGTGGTGTTTGCACTCCATCTACTGGCAGCAGAGGGAATCACTGTGGGGAAATAAACAAAAGCTAGCTTGCCCTGACATGCTGATGTAAGCGCACAGTTGCGGTGGAGGTGAAGTGAGGCAGAAATGCTCAGAGCGAGATTCATAGACCTCTGATGTCACAAATCTGGGAGTGTTTCTCCGAGGCTCAAAGGAAGACAACATCGTAAACAGGAAGTGTGAATGAAACTAAACACTGAACTCCCGCTGTGTGTTTGCCTCGCGTGTCCTTCGAGCTCCTGCGCTGCCTCTGCTGGTGGAGCTGAGAGCGGCGTGACGATCTCATGATGATCTCCGTAGAACCTTCTCCAGACGCCGCAGGCTCCTCGGGGGTTCTGAAGCTTACACGGAGCTCTGTGTGCATCGCCGCTTCTGTGTGTACATCGTTCTCGGAGTATTTGGAGCGCCGAGAGAGCGTCGAGGGTGTTCCTGTTAGCGACGCGACGTAAAAAAAGACTCGCTGTAGACTTTTTATTGTTGTTACATTATTCAAATACTCTCAGAACCGCTTCCAGCTATGAGAAAACACTGAACAAACACTGAACAAATGCTGAACAAACACCGAACAAATGCTGAACAAACGCTGAGCAAACGCTGAACGCTCGATTATGTGCCTCTTCAAAACGAGGACTAAGAACTAGAACCAGAACTACACGAGGACTGAGCTAGAACTAAACCAGGACTAGAACAGGACCAAGTAGATCTACGTGAGGCCAAACCAGGACCGAGCTAAGACAAGTCTGGTCCTGGTTCTGGTTCTGGTTCTGGTTCTGGTTCAGGTTCTGGTCCTGGTCCTGGTCCTGGTCCTGGTCCTGGTCCTGGTTCTGGTCCTGGTCCTGGTCCTGGTCCTGGTCCTGGTCCTGGTTCTGGTTCTGGTTCTAGTTCTAGTTCTAGTTGATTCATCGGCAAACTCCAAATTGCCACAACGCAGACGAAAAGACAGAGCGCGTGTGTCCAAAGTCGGGCTTGAAACAATCAATAAGTTGGTTGTCGGTTCCATTCCCGGGACAGCGCGTGGACAAAAGTGTTTTCCTGTTGGGTTTTGAGGTCCGACACCGCTGCGGCCAATAAAAGACGTCGTCGATGTCCGCGACGTTCCTCGAGAGATGTCTCAGTTCTTTTCGGATCAGAGTCAGAAGTTACGAAGCGTCTTTCGGGTTCACGCTTTTTACTTACGGACTCCGGACGGTCGCACGGTGATAGTCGGCGCTGCGTGTTTGGACCAGTGAGTTGTCGACGATGGTTTGAGCTTCTGTACGAAACGCTTCGGATTACGACCGACAAAGTTCTTTCCAATACAGCGCTCTTCACTATGTCCTTCATTATCTGATTGACGGACGCAATCGTGGAGGTAAATCTGAACTAAAAACTGGCATAAAGGTCATTCTGGTCTTCTCAGTGTAAATAAACAAAAGTGAAATAATGAACGGCTTCTGAAAGTGCTGCCGTTATCCAAAGACGTGATCGTCGGTTGAAAGGAGTTTGAAGTTACATTTTGAGCTTATCAAACGTCTTTATAAGTCTTTGTGGTGGTTAAATGTGTTTTCTGGGCGTTTGAAGTGCCCATCGTCGCCCCCTGCTGTCTCAGGGCGGAACATCACAATAACATTTGCCGACCCAAAGACAACTCTCCTGAGAAACCCTGACTCTTTTTTCATATTAGACCATGTTATTGTTTTTATGTTTGATTATACGTTTATTTTGATTAAGAAAGAAATAAAAAAGTGATTAGACATGTATTTCCATAAGGACGCTGTAGGGGGAGCTCTAACGCCACAGGTACTTAGTTCTGCTCTAAGTTAAGATAAGATAAGATATTCCTTTATTGTCCCACATGGCTAAAGTACAGATACAGGAGCAAATATTTACTGAAGCAAAAAGTGTGACAGGAACCAATGTATGGTTTAAAATGTACTTTAGGGGTAAAAATATTTCGGACAGATCTTGACTATTAAAGCGTGAAAAGTAACGATTTGGATTTTGCGGTCGTCATCCCCATATAAAGCACTCATTTGCGCTAAGTACCTCACGAATACGTTCCCCATCTCTTGCATGTTCCGTGCATATGAACATGTCATTTAAAAATTGAACATTATTACTGTATAGAGGGCCAAAAACACAAAGTGGGCGGACCCCACTCAAAATTAACGAAAGTACCCGTCAGTGACCAGGGACCCACACCATGAGGTAGGAAAGCGCAAGTGCTTTCCGAAAATGTATAGTTTATGATATTTGAAAAATGGGAAACATTGTTTTCGCATCGGAATATTATTCTTTCTTTCTTCTTTCTTCTTTCTTCTTTCTTCTTTCTTCTTTCTTCTTTCTTCTTTCTTCTTTCTTCTTTCTTCTTTCTTCTTTCTTCTTTCTTCTTTCTTCTTTCTTCTTCTCGGGACCAACCCCCCTATTTTTCACCCAGTGAACATTGACGAAAAGTCACAAAAATGTTCACACCTCTAAAAATCGTAACTCTCTACATTCTGGCTATTTCCCTTTTCTAAAATAAAAAAATTGGCGCGTCAGCGCCCCCAAATGTACCAAAAATGCATTGAGAGATAGGAAATGACCCCAAAAAAATCTGATCGTAGAATTATGAAATTTGGCGCAGAGGTAGATGGTGACAAGAGAAGTAAAAAATATTGTTACGGCAACGCCGTTCGCCCAACCAAATGTCGGCCATATTGCTTCAAAAATGGCTAATTATGACTTGGGAGTTTTTCCAAACGTCGTACTTTTACAAACTCCTCCCAGGGCGTTGGCTCTAAAAAGCTGAAATTTGGTGAAAATGCTACTGAGGAGTAGGACATGAAAAGTTATTCAAATTACATTGATCCCTGTCACGGTCTCTGTGCAGCGAAGCCGCAAACTGTAGCTAGAATTTCAGAAATCTCCCAAATTTAACATTTCTGCCGTTTGCGCAGATAAAGTCCGAATTGCGTCAAATTAGAATCAGTTGTTAAACTCTTTGCCCTAAACGTACTTGAAGTGAAATAAATTAATTTGGCACCACAGCGCCCCCTACAGATTTTATATGGAGGTTAAATGTTTAGTTTTGCGAAAAATTTATGAAATTTGACACACAACTCAATTCTGGCCCCATCAAAAAAGTCAATGAGACCCATGTCATAATTGTTACGGCGTTGCTGTAGCGATGACCAAAACCTCCCATGTTATTCCAATGGGGAAATCGCCAGAACATGTTTACACTTTATACTTTCACAAACTCCTCCCCCTCAGGGCGTTCGCCCTATTAACTTGAAATTTGTTGAGACTCATCTTCAGGACCATCAAAAGTTATTCACATTTTTATTCAAAGAGTCACGGTGTCTGTGCGGCAAAGCCGCACATTTTGCCAAGAATTCAAAATAAAAATTGCTTTATGATGGTAAAACAAAGGGGAGAAGATGTGACAGAGTCACAGATTCAGCAGTAGGTGTACTAAAAGAACAATTTGGGCGCGTTAGCGCCCCCTCCTCTTGCGGCGTGGCGGCGTGGCGAGGGCCGATCATTGCCGCTTGCGGCTATATTTATTATTATTTTTGTCTTATGTTATTTCATTTTAATTTTGTCTCTCTATTCTTATGAATTATTAAGAATGAGAGGTTTTGTCTTTAAGAGTTTTGTTTATAAGAGTTTTTCTATTAAGAGTGTTTTTTAAAGCTTTCTATAAGTTATCTGTTCTTTACTTCTGTAACTACTTGTGTTGCAACACCAAAATTTCCCCATGTGTGGACAATAAACTGACAATAAACTTATCTGAAATCTTAAATTAAGAGTCAAAACTCAGCCCTGCGTACGATAATAACGACGTGGTTAAAAGCTCATAAAAGTCAATATCTGCTTTAAGTTTGACTGGAAATATCACAGTTTGGGATCAGTGAAGGCAAAAACCTGAACAAAACAGATTCAAAGATTCAAATGAAATGACAAACTTTTCGGTTCGTGAAAGGTTTTTTTGCTTTTGTGCTTCATTTTACAGTCCATTTACTTCATTTTGGATGGAAATCAAAGCGTTTTAGACGAGACATATTATGCAAAATGGACTTTTCGGAGCCTTTAACCGTCTTCTAATTGTTTCTTTCTCATTTATGCGCTCACACGTGTGTTCGGTGTTGCAGATTTGGATTTCCAGAATACAAAATGACATCCGTGTGTTTCATTATTACAGTTAGCATCCGATGAAACGCGCACAAACAAACCTCTGCGGTGGAAGCGACGCATTCATTTTAATGTAGAAGAGCTGCTCAGTCACAAGAGCAAACGCCGACTTTAGGAAGTTTTGTCGTAACAAACACAGAAGACGTGAAGAAGAATAAAGTGGCCCAAAATATGCATAGATATCCAGGAATGCTAACGCTAGCTAGCTGCGGGCTACATGCTGCCGCGATGCTAGCGCCGCCTGCTGTATTTTAGCATCTACAGACCATCTGTTCACTTTACAGGGATAACTTCAATGTCAAGATCGTCCATTAAACGCTTGGAATTTTACTATATTTATTCCATTTTGTCCACCACGTCTGATAAAAGAGCTCTTGAGCCGCTGTACATGAAAATAAAGCTTTAACTTTCTTATTTCCCGTCAAATCAATCATTCTGGGAAGCATCAGGCTCCGTTTGTTCTTCAAAACACACAAATAAAAAATACCCTCAAATAAAATGAACAGGACATTTATATGGATTTTGCCTGGACATTTTTACTTTATTACACGTCCCAAAACCTCATTGTAAGTTAATTTACCTTCAGCTTTTAAAAGAGAATTGTCAAAACAAACAAAGGCTCATTTTAGTGTCAATCAGCTTCACTCATTTATATATTTAACAAAGAAAATCTAGGCGTGATTTAGATCCTGATTTCCTCTGTGTTTTTACTTACTGATTACTTACTTCACTTACTTACTGAGTAAAACAGACTAAAACTCCAGAGTCTCAGCTTCACAAAGGCTCCAGAGGTTCAGGAACAGCTTCAGTTTTAATATGGGGGTCACTTTTTTAGTACTCTAAGCGTAAGTAAGACTCAGTTGTGACTCGAACTTAGTTATGCTTAAAATAGACATAGAAAACATCTTTGAACGAGGAAAAATCCCGTTTCCTTGTAATACAACAGACAAAAGCATAATACGACTTCTTTAACCTGACTCTGTGATACTTTAACCACAACAAAGACATTACTTCTGGTACAAGAACCCTGTGTACTTCTGTGTACTCCCGTGTACTCCTGTGTACTCCTGTGTACTCCCGTGTACTCCCGTTTACTCCTGTGTACTCCCGTTTACTCATGTGTACTCCCGTGTACTCCCGTTTACTCCTGTGTACTCCCGTTTACTAATGTGTACTCCCGTTTACTCCTGTGTACTCCCGTTTACTCCTGTGTACTCCCGTTTACTAATGTGTACTCCCGTTTACTCCTGTGTACTCCCGTTTACTCCTGTGTACTCCCGTTTACTCATTTGTATTCCCGTTTACTCCCGTTTACTCCTGTGTACTCGCGTTTACTCATGTGTACTCCCGTTTACTCCTGTGTACTCCCATTTACTCATGTGTACTCCCGTTTACTCTTGTGTACTCCCGTGTACTCCCGTTTACGCCTGTGTACTCCCGTTTACTCATGTGTACTCCCGTTTACTCCTGTGTACTCCCGTTTACTCATGTGTACTCCCGTTTACTCCTGTGTACTCCTGTGTACTCCCGTTTACTCATGTGTACTCCCGTTTACTCCTGTGTACTCCCGTTTACTCCTGTGTACTCCCGTTTACTCTTGTGTACTCCCGTGTACTCCCGTTTACTCCCGTTTACTCCTGTGTACTCCCGTTTACTCATGTGTACTCCCGTTTACTCCCGTGTACTCCTGTGTACTCCTGTGTACTCTGTACTCCCGTGTACTCCCGTGTACTCTGTACTCCTGTGTACTCTGTACTCCCGTGTACTCCCGTGTACTCTGTACTCCTGTGTACTCCTCACAGGCTCTAAAGTACATATCCCCCTCTGCTTCCCCCTCAGGCCCTCCACCTTCTCGTGGGAGAAGAAGGACGGCGGCGAGCTGGGCCCTCAGGTGACCATCGACCGCGCCTTCCTTTACTTCGAGATGCTCAACAAGTCGCACAACGGCGCGTACCTGTGCCTGGCGGGGAACGGCATCGGGAGCCAGGGCCAGGGCGAGTACACGCTGCACGTCCAAGGTCAGTCCCCGCCCCCGACGCGCCCCGCGCACCTTTGATTTGACTTTTCCATCTTCTTCTTTTTTTGTTACTTCTCTTATGATTTTCTTCTGTTTTTTTCTCACTCCACTCGCGCCGCCGCCGCTCACCTTTTTGTTCCACTCGCTTTGCCACATTTGCGCTTTCTCCCCCCACGTTTTGGCCTCGGTCTTGCTCCCGCTTGGCGACTGCTCCCCGGCGTGTTTTGCTGCCGCCTTTGCCGCTTTGCCCGCTGTTTTTCCCGTAAAAAGATTCAGATTTTACCTCGACCGCTTTCTCCCCGACCACCGCGCTTTATTCCCCGACCACCGCGGTTTACTCCCCGACCACCGCAGTTTACTCCCCGACCACCGCAGTTTACTCCCCGACCACCGCGGTTTACTCCCCGACCACCGCGGTGTCCTCCCCGACCCCGTCCGCTCCGGAAGCCTCTGGACCCACTTCCACCACCACCGCCTCCCTTTCCAACGCCCTGTTCCCCGACCTCGCCCCCGCAGGCAGCATGACCCCGCCCTCCGCCGCCGACCACACCCACCACGACCACACCCACTCTGACCACACCCACCACGACCACACCCACTCCCATCACGACCACACCCACTCCTACCACACCCACTCCGACCACACCCACCACGACCACACCCAGCACGCCGACCGCGACCACACGCGCCTCGCCCCCACTCCCACAAGCATGACCCCACCCTCCGCCGCCGACCACACCCACCGCGATCACACCCACTCCCACCGCGACCACACCCACCCGCACCTCGACCACGCCCCCACCGCCACAGTCGAGCCGAGCGGAGTAATTTCTACAGGTAAAAAGAGAAGTCATTGTTGCTGTTTGTTTGTGACGGGCTTATGCTCTGGAGGATATGGAAGTGCTGCACATTTTAGGCACGTTCAGTGTGAGGTGGGCGATGTTGACAAAAATGACCATCTCGTTTCCAGTCGAGTTGTTAAAAAGATCGAAAAACGAGTTCTAATCGATACTGAAACTAGCAGCGAAATTAGATACTCGTTTGATCAAGTATCGACGCTAAAAAAGGCCCTTGAACATGATATTTTCTGAACAGTTTTCAAATGTTCTTGAGCTTCGCCAGAACAAAAGAAAGTAATATTGTATTAAAACCTAAAGTATTTGTAGTTATCGTTGTGGTACTGATATCGAGAACTAAGTTTGACATTTCAGTTTCGTAACATTTAAGTATTAGTTGACGTTTAATCATCAGATAAATGTGTCTACTGCAAAAAATATCACCTCATTTTTTTTTTTTTTGAGCGTTTACGACATATTTTTTTATTTTTTTGTAGCATTTTTTAAAAACTATAACAAATATACTCGATATTCAAATGTAGCATATCTCCAAAACAACATTCACGATATTATCTTAACTTTGGCTAAATTCCCCACTTCTACATAAAATCTAATAAACATAATAATAAAGTACTAAAAATATTGAAAGTGTCGCACATCTTGTACATCAAATCAGATATTAGTACAAACATTCTCACATAGTGTTTTTATCTAACTACAACACTCGAGTAAACGCTGCACTGCACTGCGCGCAGAGTTTAGCTAACGGCGGTTGTTTTCTGACATTCGTGAGCTCTGTAAACATTTCTTCAGTGCCGTTTGGTACAGTTTATTTTTATCCGTTAAAGCCATTGCAGCGTGAAACGAATAAGACCGCGACCGCTCAACGAATCGCGGCTAAAGTTAGACTGGACAGAGATTCAGCGCTTGGCAATCAAACTTTAGCGTCATTTCATCAAACAAGCGCCACACGTCCGACGTCAATGAGTGAACGCTCGACAACGGCGCTGGGAGTTAAAGATATCGACTGTTATTAGTTGTTGGCAATGGGAAAATAACACATTAAAAACCCTTTTGCGGTTTTAAAAGTTACCGTTTTTTATTGCGCCGCTCTGCTAAAATGGATGGGATTGAAGTTTACATGAGTCAACATCGCACTGCACCGTCACAAAGTATCAAATCCATTGACGTATACTTGTTTTTCTAATATATTTGGACCCACGTGTGCTTCCATACTCGGCCTCAGCATAAAGAGCGCTCGCTGAATGTCGTCACGAGGCTCCGCCCACGCGCTGCCGTTTCACGAATGTGTTAATGCTTCCTCTCTTTTCCTCCTCGTCCCGGTTCTGCATCGCCTCACGCCGTCTTTCTCTCGCTCCGCCCCTTCACCACATCATCATCCCTTCATCTGTCCGTCTCCCGTTGTCGCCCGAAGACGTGGACGCCCCAGGTATAAAAGCCCGCAGCCCCCCCTCGTGGTGTGTCCCTCCTCGTCTCGCCTTGTGTGTGTCCGTTTGAAACTCTGTGTGGTTTTTGTCTCTGTGGACGTCGCTGGTCCTTCTGCCCCGCCCCCCTTCCGCACGCAGACACGCCCATCTTCTGTTGTTCAAAGCTTCGGGGACTCGCTTTGCGCCACGAGGAGAGGAAAGGTTCTCTTCCCCCGCGCCGTCCCGATCGCGTTGGATGTCGCATGTGTAGAAATGCGAGACGGAGCATTTACCCCGGGATCGTTCATGAATCTGTTGATGACCCGGCGCGGTTAACGGCGCACTGCTGTCCGTGTTACATTTGCTACATAAAAATGTTATCTTAGAATAGCAAATTTTTTAGGTTTATACTGTCACTTCCTGTTTGTAATTGATGACATCACGCTAGGAAATTACCCAGCAAACACTGGGCCAAAACTCATCTAATGTCAGCATTCTTTTTAATTTGAAAAACTAAAATATTTGAAAGCGACTTTATTTTGTTGAATTAATGTTTAGAGTCAAAAAAGTAGCTTCTTTGTGTAAATTCTGCATAAACTTTGACTGAAATGAAACGATGTCCCTGCTGTGATGTCACTTCCTGTCTGAGTGTCCCTGCTGTGATGTCACATCCTGTCTGAGTGGCCCTGCTGTGATGTCACTTCCTGTATGAGTGTCCCTGCTGTGATGTCACTTTCTGTATGAGTGTCCCTGGTGTGATGTCACTTCCTGTATGAGTGTCCCTGCTGTGATGTCACTTCCTGTATGAGTGTCCCTGCTGTGATGTCACTTCCTGTCTGAGTGTCCCTGGTGTGATGTCACTTCCTGTATGAGTGTCCCTGCTGTGATGTCACTTCCTGTCTGAGTGTCCCTGGTGTGATGTCACTTCCTGTATGAGTGTCCCTGGTGTGATGTCACTTCCTGTATGAGTGTCCCTGGTGTGATGTCACTTCCTGTATGAGTGTCCCTGCTGTGATGTCACTTCCTGTATGAGTGTCCCTGGTGTGATGTCACTTCCTGTATGAGTGTCCCTGGTGTGATGTCACTTCCTGTATGAGTGTCCCTGCTGTGATGTCACTTCCTGTATGAGTGTACCTGGTGTGATGTCACTTCCTATATGAGTGTCCCTGGTGTGATGTGGCTTCCTGTCATTTTCTACAGATTTTTCTGCGTTGGTTTCTCCACAAATACCTGCTCGATCGGTGTAAAACTATCATTTATATGTACCACAGGTATAAACACACCAAATAATGTCAACACTAGAACATTGTAAACACCTGTCACACGTCACTTTAAGCGTTTTCAGCGTTCCCACGTCTCAAAAATGCTGAGGAACCATCTTTTCGCCGCTGCAAGCCGAAAAAACACGGGCTCGAGCCGTTGTTTCTCTCAAAAACAGCGCTCGTTTGAGGTCTCTCTCGGCCCGCACGCCGACCCGACCCTTTAATTGGTACAAGCGTCGACTGCCCGCGTGTTGTGTGCGATTGTGTGCGACTGACAGCTGGATTTATGAGCCTGTTCCCGGGTTCGGCCTCGTCAGCACGGCCCCTTGACCTCTGGCGCCGGGCCGCTGTGTTTCGGTCTCGCACGCCGCCGCCTCCCGCCCCCTCGCCGCCTCTCGCCGCCCGCGTCATTAGTCCGACCCGCCAACTCTTCGCGCCGACTCAATCTCGACCCACTTTTCCAGCTCAAATTGGACGTCAAGCGAATGATTTGCTCCCAGTTTTTCCGTACTCCATCTTGTGCGTGTCAGTTGTCAGTTGTCAGTTGGAGGAGATTTTATTCATATGAAAAGTTTCGGTTTTCGCCCGGTTTAATTTGGGTTCATTTAAAGTGACGTACAACAGGTTTTTATCATTTTCCAATATGGAGTTTGTTTGGGGTATTTATAAATGTTTTACAAATAAATTATAGTTTTACACCAATCGAGTCAGAAAATGGTAGGAAGTGACATCACACCAGGGACACTCATACAGGAAGTGACATCACACAAGGGACACTCATTCCAGACAAAGTTTATGGAGAATTTACACAAATAAACAACTTTTTTGACCCCTAAAGAAGAATTCAACAAAATAAAGGTTCATTTATAGATTTTTTTTGTTTTGGCACAGTGGTTGCTGGGTAATTTCCTAGTGTGATGTCATCAATTACAAACAGGAAGAATAAGTATAAACCTGAAACATTTTGTATTCTGGGATGAAATTTTAGTCATTTTCAGCAAAATTCTTCGTGCGGTCGGGCCCGATCTTCTTCGTGCGGTCGAACACGGGCTTCTTCGTGCGGTCGAACACGGTCTTCTTCGTGCGGTCAAACCCGGGCTTCTTCGTGCGGTCGAACCCGGGCTTCTTCGTGCGGTCGAACCCGGGCTTCTTCCTGCGGTCGAACCCGGGCTTCTTCGTGCGGTCGAACCCGGGCTTCTTCGTGCGGTCGAACACGGTCTTCTTCGTGCGGTCAGACCCGGTCTTCTTCGTGCGGTCAAACCCGGGCTTCTTCGTGCGGTCGAACCCGGGCTTCTTCCTGCGGTCGAACCCGGGCTTCTTCGTGCGGTCGAACCCGGTCTTCTTCGTGCGGTTGGACTCGCGCTTCTTCGTGCGGTCGAACCAGGTCTTCTTCGTGCGGTCGAAACCCGGTCTTCTTCGTCCGGTCGGACCCGATCTTCTTTGTGCGGTCGAACCCGGGCTTCTTCGTGCGGTCGAAACCCTGTCTTCTTCGTGCGGTCGGACCCGCTCTTCTTCGTGTGGTCGAACCCGGTCTTCTTCGTGCGGTCGAACCCGGTCTTCTTTGTGCGGTCGGACTCGCGCTTCTTCGTGCGGTCGAACCAGGTCTTCTTCGTGTGGTCGAAACCCGGTCTTCTTCGTGCGGTCGAACCCGGTCTTCTTCGTCCGGTCGGACCCGATCTTCTTTGTGCGGTCGAACCCGGGCTTCTTCGTGCGGTCGAAACCCTGTCTTCTTCGTGCGGTCGGACCCGCTCTTCTTCGTGTGGTCGAACCCGGTCTTCTTCGTGCGGTCGAACCCGGTCTTCTTTGTGCGGTCGGACTCGCGCTTCTTCGTGCGGTCGAACCAGGTCTTCTTCGTGTGGTCGAAACCCGGTCTTCTTCGTGCGGTCGAACCCGGTCTTCTTCGTCCGGTCGGACCCGATCTTCTTTGTGCGGTCGAACCCGGGCTTCTTCGTGCGGTCGAAACCCTGTCTTCTTCGTGCGGTCGGACCCGCTCTTCTTCGTGTGGTCGAACCCGGTCTTCTTCGTGCGGTCGAACCCGGTCTTCTTTGTGCGGTCGGACTCGCGCTTCTTCGTGCGGTCGAACCAGGTCTTCTTCGTGTGGTCGAAACCCGGTCTTCTTCGTGCGGTCGAACCCGGTCTTCTTCGTGCGGTCGAACCCGGTCTTCTTCGTCCGGTCGGACCCGATCTTCTTTGTGCGGTCGAACCCGGGCTTCTTCGTGCGGTCGAAACCCTGTCTTCTTCGTGCGGTCGGACCCGCTCTTCTTCGTGTGGTCGAACCCGGTCTTCTTTGTGCGGTCGGACTCGGGCTTCTTCGTGCGGTCGAACCAGGTCTTCTTCGTGTGGTCGAAACCCGGTCTTCTTCGTGCGGTCGAACCCGGTCTTCTTCGTCCGGTCGGACCCGATCTTCTTTGTGCGGTCGAACCCGGGCTTCTTCGTGCGGTCGAAACCCTGTCTTCTTCGTGCGGTCGGACCCGCTCTTCTTCGTGTGGTCGAACCCGGTCTTCTTCGTGCGGTCGAACCCGGTCTTCTTTGTGCGGTCGGACTCGCGCTTCTTCGTGCGGTCGAACCAGGTCTTCTTCGTGTGGTCGAAACCCGGTCTTCTTCGTGCGGTCGAACCCGGTCTTCTTCGTGCGGTCGAACCCGGTCTTCTTCGTCCGGTCGGACCCGATCTTCTTTGTGCGGTCGAACCCGGGCTTCTTCGTGCGGTCGAAACCCTGTCTTCTTCGTGCGGTCGGACCCGCTCTTCTTCGTGTGGTCGAACCCGGGGCTTCTTCGTGCGGTCGGACTCTCGCTTCTTCGTGCGGTCGAACCCGGGGCTTCTTCGTGCGGTCGGACTCTCGCTTCTTCCTGCTGGACTGGACACACCTCCACAACCAGATGCATGATGGGAGCCAAGCTGAACATCCTCCCGTCGTTCTCTCTCCACAGTTTCTGCCGCTTTCATCATCCGTCTGCTTCTTCCGCCGATCGTTCTGTCGCTCTCGCCCTCTTTCGATTTGAAGTCACTTCTTCTAAAGTTGCACATTGCGTCTGGAGCGAGTGGAAAAGTGAGCTCACTCGTTCACTCGTTCACTCGTTCACTCGTTGACTCGTTCACTCGCTCGACTCAGATCACTCCATCATTTTGTAAAGGAAATGCCACAATTTGCACACGTTTCTCAACATCTCTCCATTTTAACTTCATCACTTTCAACATTCCCAATATCAGTCTCCCCTCTTCCTCTTCCTCTGTGTTCTCTTTGTCTTCCTTTTCTACTCGCTCTCCGTTTATCTGTCTTTTTTTCTGCCAATCTCTCCTCTCCTTTCCCTCACTATTTTCTCTCTCCCCCTCGCTCTGTCTTTCTCTCACTCCCTCTTTCTTCTGCTCTTTCTTTCTCCTTTGTCCTTGTCTCTTTATCCTTGCCTTTCTCTCTCTTTTCACCCTCTTGTTCCCTCCTTTCTCTTTGTCTTCCTTCTCTGCTCTCTTTCTGTATCCTGTACTCTCCCCTCTAATTTTTCCTCTCCTTTCTCCTACTCGCTCTCTCTCCCACTGTCTCACGCTTTCTCTCTCACTCTCTCTCTCCCTCCATACTTTCTCTCTTTTATCCCTTTTTCTCTCCCTCCCATATTTCACTGTTGGCTCTCTCTGTCTCGGCTTTCTCTCTCCTTTCTTCATCCCTGTCTCTCACTCTCTTTCTTTCTTTGTCTCTCTCCCATATCTGCTCGCTCTATCTCTTTCTTTCCTTTTCTCTCCCTCTCTACCCCTCTCCTCTCTCTCTCTCTCTCTCTCTCTTTACCTCTCCATCTCTTTCTGACCAATCTGTTTTACACTTCTCTCTCTCCCTCTCTCGCTGTCGTTTTTAATGTCACTGTCACTCACTTGCTTCCTTATCGCGCCCCCCCCTCCCTCTCTCTCTCTCTCTCCCTCCCTTTCGCCCCGGATGCCCCGCCTCAGATCCCACAGTCATGACGGGCGACTCGGGGGTGGACCACGCCGTGATCGGAGGCGTGGTGGCGGTGATCGTCTTCATCCTGCTGTGCCTGCTCATCGTGCTGGGGAGATACCTCATCAGACACAAAGGTGACACGCCCACAAACGCACACTCCCACACACGCACACGCCCACAAACGCACACGCCCACAAACGCACACGCCCACAAACGCACACTCCCACAAACGCACACGCCCACAAACGCACACTCCCACACACGCACACGCCCACACACGCACACGCCCACAAACGCACACTCCCACACACGCACACGCCCACAAACGCACAAACAAACACAAGGGGAGAGTGGGGTCAAATGTAATCCAACTAACTAACTAGTCAACTGAAGATCGATTGGGCGACTAAAACGTAAGATCTCCAAAACGCCAAAGTGTTTCTACGTCTTTGACCCACACTGTCCCTCGCAGGACGGAGCTGGCACGTCTTTGACCCACACTGTCCCTCGCAGGACGGAGGTGGCACGTCTTTGAGCCACACTGTCCCTCGCAGGACGGAGGTGGCACGTCTTTGAGCCACACTGTCCCTCGCAGGACGGTGGTGGCACGTCTTTGAGCCACACTGTCCCTCGCAGGACGGAGGTGGCACGTCTTTGACCCACACTGTCCCTCGCAGGACGGAGGTGGCACGTCTTTGACCCACACTGTCCCTCGCAGGACGGAGGTGGCACGTCTTTGAGCCACACTGTCCCTCACAGGACGGAGGTGGCACGTCTTTGACCCACACTGTCCCTCGCAGGACGGAGGCGGCACGTCTTTGACCCACACTGTCCCTCGCAGGACGGAGGCGGCACGTCTTTGACCCACACTGTCCCTCGCAGGACGGAGGTGGCACGTCTTTGACCCACACTGTCCCTCGCAGGACGGAGGTGGCACGTCTTTGAGCCACACTGTCCCTCGCAGGACGGAGGTGGCACGTCTTTGACCCACACTGTCCCTCGCAGGACGGAGTTGGCACGTCTTTGAGCCACACTGTCCCTCACAGGACGGAGGTGGCACGTCTTTGACCCACACTGTCCCTCGCAGGACGGAGGTGGCACGTCTTTGACCCACACTGTCCGTCGCAGGACGGAGGTGGCACGTCTTTGACCCACACTGTCCCTCGCAGGACGGAGGTGGCACGTCTTTGACCCACACTGTCCCTCGCAGGACGGAGGTGGCACGTCTTTGACCCACACTGTCCCTCGCAGGACGGAGGTGGCACGTCTTTGACCCACACTGTCCCTCGCAGGACGGAGGTGGCACGTCTTTGAGCCACACTGTCCCTCACAGGACGGAGGTGGCACGTCTTTGACCCACACTGTCCCTCGCAGGACGGAGGTGGCACGTCTTTGACCCACACTGTCCCTCGCAGGACGGAGGTGGCACGTCTTTGACCCACACTGTCCCTCGCAGGACGGAGGTGGCACGTCTTTGACCCACACTGTCCCTCGCAGGACGGAGGTGGCACGTCTTTGACCCACACTGTCCCTCGCAGGACGGAGGTGGCACGTCTTTGACCCACACTGTCCCTCGCAGGACGGAGGTGGCACGTCTTTGACCCACACTGTCCCTCGCAGGACGGAGGTGGCACGTCTTTGACCCACACTGTCCCTCGCAGGACGGAGGTGGCACGTCTTTGAGCCACACTGTCCCTCACAGGACGGAGGTGGCACGTCTTTGAGCCACACTGTCCCTCACAGGACGGAGGTGGCACGTCTTTGACCCACACTGTCCCTCGCAGGACGGAGGTGGCACGTCTTTGACCCACACTGTCCCTCGCAGGACGGAGGTGGCACGTCTTTGACCCACACTGTCCCTCGCAGGACGGAGGTGGCACGTCTTTGAGCCACACTGTCCCTCACAGGACGGAGGTGGCACGTCTTTGACCCACACTGTCCCTCGCAGGACGGAGGTGGCACGTCTTTGACCCACACTGTCCCTCGCAGGACGGAGGTGGCACGTCTTTGACCCACACTGTCCCTCGCAGGACGGAGGTGGCACGTCTTTGAGCCACACTGTCCCTCACAGGACGGAGGTGGCACGTCTTTGACCCACACTGTCCCTCGCAGGACGGAGGTGGCACGTCTTTGACCCACACTGTCCCTCGCAGGACGGAGGTGGCACGTCTTTGACCCACACTGTCCCTCGCAGGACGGAGGTGGCACTAGAGTTCAGACAAAAACAGTTACTTTCACAGAAAAGCACTTGGAAACGCCATATTTATGTTAAAATGCAAATTCATCGTTTGCGCTAAAATCTTCGTCCAATTCACAACGACCGATTAATCGACCAAACGACTACAGACGCACAGCTCTGGTAAAATGTACTCAACTTAAGTGTCCTTATTTACTTTAAATGAAGTAGTATTTATCATGATTGGAGCCTTTTCTCACTTGAAACGAGATCAAACCAAACGTGTTTCATCGGCAAATCGTGTTTCAGTTCAGTAGAAATGTCCTCACACCCGTTCATTACATGAAAAACATGAAATGAAACTGAAAAAAACATCAGATAATCTACTGTTAGCATCAAGGCTAAAGTTGTGTTCTCAGCTTGTCCAGTTTAATCCTGGTTTGGTCCGATAAATGACTTCTTTTCGCCGTTCAATACGACGAAGTGCCGAAGTGCCATGGCGACGCTTCTCTCCCCTGACGACGGAGAAAAACACATCTTTTCTCGAGTGCATTAGTTCCTCCTCGTAATATTCCTTCCCTCGCGCTCTATAATCAGAGCACATCTGTAAAAAGCAGGCGCGAGCGTTTCCCGCCATCACGAGGACGTTAGCGCTGGCGCGGCGACGTATCTAAGTGCACTTATCGTCCTGGAACGCTCCGGAAACTCTCACTGCTTATTTAGGAAAAGAGAAGAAGTTTGATCCTAATCTCGGTTTTTAAAAGCAGTGTTTTTCAGATTTATTCTCACACTTATAATGAACCCAAGAGATGGTTCTAAATCAGGACTAAAGCAGGTCCAAACCAGGTCCAAACCAGGACTAAATCAGGACTAAACCAGGTCCAAACCAGGACTAAAGCAGGTCTAAACCAGGACTAAACCAGGTCTAAAGCAGGTCTAAACCAGGACTAAACTAGGACTAAAGCAGGTCTAAACCAGGTCCAAACCAGGACTAAACAAGGACTAAACCAGGACTAAAGCAGGACTAAACCAGGACTAAACCAGGTCCAAACCAGGACTAGATCAGGACTAAACCAGGTCCAAACCAGGACTAAAGCAGGTCTAAACCAGGACTAAACTAGGACTAAACCAGGACTAAAGCAGGTCTAAACCAGGACTAAAGCAGGTCTAAACCAGGACTAAACCAGGTCTAAAGCAGGTCTAAACCAGGACTAAACTAGGACTAAACCAGGACTAAAGCAGGTCTAAACCAGGACTAAAGCAGGTCTAAACCAGGACTAAACTAGGACTAAACCAGGTCTAAACCAGGAGTAAACCAGGACTAAACCAGGACTAAACCAGGTCTAAATCAGGTCTAAACCAGGTCTAAACCAGGACTAAACCAGGACTAAACCAAGTCTAAACCAGGTCTAAACCAGGTCTAAACCAGGACTAAACCAGGTCTAAACCAGGACTAAACCAGGAATAAACCAGGACTAAACCAGGACTAAACCAGGACTAAACCAGGTCTAAACCAGGACTAAAGCAGGACTAAAGCAGGTCTAAACCAGGACTAAAGCAGGTCTAAACCAGGACTAAACTAGGACTAAACCAGGTCTAAACCAAGTCTAAACCAGGTCTAAACCAGGTCTAAACCAGGACTAAACCAGGTCTAAACCAGGACTAAATCAGGACTAAACCAGGACTAAACCAAGTCTAAACCAGGTCTAAAGCAGGACTAAAGCAGGTCTAAACCAGGACTAAAGCAGGTCTAAACCAGGACTAAACTAGGACTAAACCAGGTCTAAACCAGGTCTAAACCAGGACTAAACCAGGACTAAACCAAGTCTAAACCAGGTCTAAAGCAGGACTAAAGCAGGTCCAAACCAGGTCCAAACCAGGACTAAATCAGGACTAAACCAGGTCCAAACCAGGACTAAATCAGGACTAAACCAGGTCCAAACCAGGACTAAATCAGATCCAAACCAGGACTAAAGCAGGTCTAAACCAGGACTAAACCAGGTCTAAAGCAGGTCTAAACCAGGACTAAACTAGGACTAAATCAGGACTAAAGCAGGTCCAAACCAGGTCCAAACCAGGACTAAATCAGGACTAAAGCAGGTCCAAACCAGGTCCAAACCAGGACTAAATCAGGACTAAACCAGGTCCAAACCAGGACTAAATCAGGACTAAACCAGGTCCAAACCAGGACTAAATCAGATCCAAACCAGGACTAAAGCAGGTCTAAACCAGGACTAAACTAGGACTAAACCAGGACTAAAGCAGGTCTAAACCAGGTCCAAACCAGGACTAAACAAGGACTAAACCAGGACTAAAGCAGGACTAAACCAGGACTAAACCAGGTCCAAACCAGGACTAGATCAGGACTAAACCAGGTCCAAACCAGGACTAAATCAGATCCAAACCAGGACTAAAGCAGGTCTAAACCAGGACTAAACCAGGTCTAAAGCAGGTCTAAACCAGGACTAAACTAGGACTAAACCAGGACTAAAGCAGGTCTAAACCAGGACTAAAGCTGGTCTAAACCAGGACTAAACTAGGACTAAACCAGGTCTAAACCAGGAGTAAACCAGGACTAAACCAGGACTAAACCAGGTCTAAACCAGGACTAAACCAGGAATAAACCAGGACTAAACCAGGACTAAACCAAGTCTAAACCAGGTCTAAACCAGGTCTAAACCAGGACTAAACCAGGACTAAACCAGGACTAAACCAGGACTAAACCAGGTCTAAACCAGGACTAAACCAGGAATAAACCAGGACTAAACCAGGACTAAACCAGGACTAAACCAGGTCTAAACCAGGACTAAAGCAGGACTAAAGCAGGTCTAAACCAGGACTAAAGCAGGTCTAAACCAGGACTAAACTAGGACTAAACCAGGTCTAAACCAGGTCTAAACCAGGACTAAACCAGGACTAAACCAAGTCTAAACCAGGTCTAAACCAGGTCTAAACCAGGACTAAACCAGGTCTAAACCAGGACTAAACCAGGACTAAACCAGGACTAAACCAGGAATAAACCAGGACTAAACCAGGAATAAACCAGGACTAAACCAGGACTAAACCAGGACTAAACCAGGTCTAAACCAGGACTAAACCAGGACTAAACCAGGAATAAACCAGGAATAAACCAGGACTAAACCAGGACTCGAGCTGATTTAAAACGAGCGTCACGATTGAGGACGACGGACGTAATTATTCGTCCGTTTTCGTCTTCATTTAAACCCAAAGTGAGTTTAAACTGAATTATTGACAGGTAAAAAGTGTCTGTGTCGCGCCCACAACAGCAGCTTCTTTAAACACGCACTGAATCGACCAGGCTAAGTGACGGGTCAGGTCTGTGGAGAGGCGACTCCATGACGGAGTATCAGTTTTATACAATTTTGACATTTCAATAGCAGCGAATGAATTTCCAACTCCAAATTTTTAAACCTGGAAAAAAAATAAGTTGGAATTGGAATTTTTATGCAATATTTCAGTGTGTTTTTTGATGCGTTTTTCTCTGTTTAAAAATTCTAAATTGATAAAAAAAAAAAACTACTTTTTTAATATTCAACGCGCAGTTTTTCCAAGTCTAAAATCCAAGTCAAATTCTGCTTTTGTGTAGAATGCTTCTACATTTAAAAAATCTTATTGTAAGTAAGTTAAAACATACTCAAGTCAAGATAAACACTATAATCACATTTGACATTTTCTTATTTAAGAACCTAAAGTAGTTACTAGCCTGACTCATACTTAAACTATATGTTCTTTATGAATGTCTTTGCTCATTCTTTGTTAAGGCCAATTATAGTTCTTTTACCGTCAGTTCTCTTTCTTTTATTAAAACATAAACCGCAATGGCAATACTCATCAGAAATGCAATATGTTTCCCAAATGATGCAACTACAAGTCAAGCGTCAACAGCAGGTGGCGCACTTCGGTTAGAAAAGTTAGGCAGCGCTAAGCGAGTGCGATAGAACCTGCCATTACCTGTGCGGAAACTTGGAGCGCACTAAAGCGCGAATGATTTCCCGAAGTCGAGTTATATTTGAGGGAAACGTTCTGTTCCGCGTGTTATTTTTCGACACAAAACACATGAATAAAAGAACTTTCGGAGGCGCTTGATTGAAAAGTGCGATAATGGGACAAAGCAGCGCTCGCCCTGCAGCCGCGGCGCCGCCCATGAATAAACCATGTGGAAAAAGGTCTGATGGTGATTCTGATTAAAAATTAAAATCAATATAGTTCACACATTCTCCAAACCTGCGGCGGGAGCAGGCGCTGACGAATCGTCTTCTGCGGCGTTCGGCTCGATCGCTCCCAGGGTCCAAAAGTTGTTTTCTGACATTGGTTCGTCGGGCAAGACACCGAACTCGCCTCGTTTGGGAATTTGGGTCCGCGCTCGATGGTTATTGCGGAATGACGGCCACGTTGTTCTGCTAAACATGTAGTTTACCACCGCCCCCAGTGGCCAAGGAGAGGATTACAGCGCACTGGATCGATATGGAGACGTTGAATGTCAAGGTGAGGCAACGAACAGGGCACAAAAGTATGTACAGTAAGTATGTATTCTTACTGTGAGCAGGCTCGTCTCTCCGCAGATCTGACCTGTAACTCGCCCCGTCCCGGCTGCATCGCCTGTAGGCCTTTAGGTCGATTAATCGGTTGGCGGTGTCTTAATCATTGTTTTATTGATATTACAGATGTTTTTAGGGACCACAGCACAAAGGAGGAAGCATCGAGTGAGTTCCATGGAGTTTTTATGAGTTTTTTCTTTTTTTACAAATAAATGTACTTTTTTTTATATAACTACACTACTTTTTCATTAATTCCCTTGAGGATACGTTAGAATTTGCCAGCGCCACGACACGACCTGACGCACAAAGAATGTCTTTAGTCGGCTCCGACCCCAAACCTATCTACCGTATTTTCTGGAGTATAAGTCGCACCAGCCAAAAAATGCATAATAGAGAAGAAAAAAACACATATAAGTGGCACTGGAGTATGAAATGCAGTTGCAAGTGTGAAAATAATAAATAATATCACATATAAGTCGCTCCGGAGTATAAGTATATAAGTATAAATATAAGTATAAGTCGCACCCCGGCCAAAACTGTGAAAAAAGGTGCGGCTTATAGTCCGGAAAATACGGTATCTCTATGACGGTGGATAGGTCCAATGCCGTACTACGGGACATTCCAGGTAAAGAACATCTCCACGGAGACGAGCGGCAGAGTCACAAGCTTTTCATGTGTGTCGGGACCTTTCCCCATTCAAACTGTACGATATTTTGATTTGAATTACACCATTGCTATGACAACGAAAGGACCGTTGCCATGCCAAACCACTGAATACTTCATTAATCCCTCGTCCTGGAAATGCATTCACTGGATCTGTCCCCGTCCCTCGACCAGCGTTCAACAGAACTGCCTTGAGTCCAAAAATGCACTTTATAAGATCCTTGAAATGATTATATTTCCAGCTAAATTGTCTCTAATCTGCTTTATTTATATCTTCTTTGGGTCATTAGTTATTTCGATATCATTATTATCCTAGAGTTTCTCACGGACAGACTTTCGTTTTGAGTCTTGAGAGAGTTGACACGTCTTAGCTACGGAAACCAAAGATCCAGACTTTAAATCGAAGCGAGGGGGCGTGGCAACTCTCTCAGTCCTAGGACACGGTTCCGACTGCGGGTGGCGCTCTCGTCCTACTTGGAGCAGTAGAACGACAACGCCGGTTTGAATCTGCTGCCCAGACATGCCACGGCGACATCACGCAGCCGAAACCGCCGAGGTTTACAACAAAAACTAAGGTCTGTCCGCGCGAAACGACGGTATAATAATCTGATCTGTTTTCATCCCGCTCGGGTTTAAATCTCCTCCGCCGCCGCCGTCTGACCGTTTCTCCCTCGTCTTGTGTGCGTTTCTTCCCCCAGGAACGTACCTGACCCACGAAGCGAAGGGCTCGGACGACGCCCCCGACGCGGACACGGCGATCATCAACGCGGAGGGCGGGACGTCCGGGGGCGAGGACAAGAAAGAATACTTCATTTAGACCCGGGATCCTTACGACAGAAACGGTCGCGACGGAAGGAGGAGGAAGAGGAGGAGGAAGTGGAGGAGGAAGTGGAGGAGGAAGTGGAGGAGGAAGTGGAGGAGGAGGAGGGAGCGAAACATTTTGGACACCGAAATCCGATCGAAGAGGGCGGAGCTCCAAGAAACAAACGACAACCGCCATTTTGTTTTCATTCTGTTCTTCACTCGGTCGGAGGGATACGGGGGGGTTGGAAAAGGGGGGGGGAGGGGAGAGGGGAGGGGCAGCTAACGGCTATTGGCTAACCGGAAAAGCGGGAAACAGTGACAAAACGGTGCCACACGGTACGACCCTTCTTTGCATCGCTACGGGGGAAGTACGATTTCGACCGACGACGACCAACAGGACCCCGACACCACGCCGTCGGGGGGAGGACTGCGGCCGACGCGCAACGACTCAACAACGCTCGTTCCCTCCCACTAAAACGTCGCTTCCGAATGCAAAAATTGTAACCCACAGATTCCGACTGTTTCCACGCCATCTCTGTCACGCATTTCCACACGTCCGGTCGCGTTCGATATCCCGTCCGCCAACGAGTCGTCAATATCCGGCCAATCAAACGGTCAGTGAATAGGCAATGCACGTTTTTTTCTTTTCTTTTTGTACAACGAGAGGTCGCTCTATGGCCTTCTGTAGCGGTAGAGTCGTAGAAACGTAGGAAATTGAATCGCAGTGTTTTCGAACGACAGATTTAGACCGATTTAGACCGATTTGACTGCGGAAAAGGCGAGGTTTGGTTCCGATATCGACCACATATGCGCATACCGTTTTGTCGATAGTCCAAGCTTATCCTTGTCAAGCATTTGTTACTACCTCCCTCAAGGGAAAAAAGTTGAAACTGAATCATTGAGTGGTTTTGGGTTGACGGTTGAAGGCGCGAGTGCCGCAGTAAAGGACGGTGAAGTCTAAAAAGTGTTTTATATAAAATTCCCCGAACATAAGGACCGGAAACACATCATTCCTAGCAAACCAGTGTTTTGATTTGATTTGATTTTGATTATAGTTCATTTTTCACCCACTTTGAACCTTCTGAGACTCAAGTCCATTGAGCATTGGAAGAGTTTTGTTGCATTGTGAATCTCCCGTTTGCCCGTAATTGGTCGAATGTCTTTGAAAAGTCAATGACAAACAAATTAGACATGATTTTGTGTTGGTTTCTCTGAAAAGCTGACCACACTGGGGGAAGAAAACGCAGTTACCGTGTTTATGTTTTGCCTGACCAAAACTGCACCGCTCCAATGGACTCTCGCCTTCAACTGAAAATATCACACTTTCTACAACACGAGCAGCGCCATCTCCTGTTACTGTCTCTGCACTGCACGTCTCCAATGACTTTAAATGACTTTGAATATCCATCTTGCTTTGAGTAATTTTGACTATATGTTGATTATTTCTCGGCTCAATCATCTGCCAGTTGAATAAGTGAATATTTGCTGTTTGATACTCGAAATTAGAAATGAGAAAAATACGGCCAAAATTTTTTTTATAACGTTTTTGCTCACGTTGATTGGTCTTTTTAAAACAAATATATAATAAAAAACAAATACATGTGATTTTTATTAGTTCTTTTTAAAGACAGACTTGTGATCAGCGCAATTTAATCCAAAAAATAGTCAAATTTCTTCCTCCAAAGTCTGAATTCTTCATAAAAAGTACAAATAAACTGAAAAAAAAACAAGCTGATCATCGATTTAATTTGAATTCACTTAAACCCACACAACGTACATCTACTACGCAAATACATCCAGTCCAAACTACTCAAATCCGCAGTAACTGAAGTACTTTGCAGTCATTTGAACGCACTGGTAGTTTGCGAGGTCCTCTTCCACCCTCACGCACGCCCTGGTTTCCACGCCTCGCGCTCCGGACGGGCCCCGATGACGATATACATATATAAATATATATATAGAAGTATATAGCATTCTTTTTACTTGACACAAACTGTTTGGTGTTCTGTAAATACGGTCTAGTCTCTTTCTCTGTCTCCTCTGTCCTCTCCCGCTCGCTCCTCGTTTGTCGCGCTGCAAAGAACCAACGTCTTCAGTTTCAACCACCTGGACTCAAACTATCCTGACTTTAGATTTGGATTGTTTGATTTGAACCTTTTTGTTCTTATTTTAAAACAACGTGTCCAGTGGAGTGGTCATTTTTTTCCCGTAACTTTTTTGGCAAAATCTTACAATAACTTCACCTTAGAGTTAATAAAGCATGAACAAGGAGCTAACAGTTAATAAAGCATGAACAAGGAGCTAATTCATTATGAACTTTAGTAACTGCTGAAGTAAAGAGTTAGAGCTAGGATTGTTAAAAAAGTAGTTACTAAGCCTAAATCATTCTTAATTAACTGTTGATTTTTAATTAAGTCTTTGTTCACGCTTTATTAAGGCTAATAAAAGTGTGATTATAAAGTGGCACCATTTTCTGTACCGCTTTATAATAACTAAACTTGAATTAAAGTAATAAAGCCTGAACAAAGGCTTGATTCACAGTTAAGTCAATACTATAAGATAAATAAATGAAAAGTCTTAAGTAAGTAAAAGAAAAACATTCAGATCAAATCTTAATTTTTATTCATAATTTAACTGCAGTTTTCCTTCTCCACTGACGCAGAAAGAACCGACACGTGATCAAATCAAGTTAAATCTGCTCAAATCAATAAGAATGTTTGAATTCAAGTCGTTTTAAGTCACACAGACGTTTCTTTTTTTGCAGTGCGTGAACGGCATATACTCAAAACAAACGCCTGCCTGTTTTATTACGTGCGTGGAAATGCAGAGTTGAAAAATGTCAATGTCTGGAGTGTAAAAATAACCACGTTGGAAACTAAACCTTAACTGCAAATATTTGTACGAAGAATGTTTGAAAAGTTGTTTCAATCTTAATTTTAGTTTTTTAGTTTTTTTCCTTTTTTAAAACGTTTTTTTTTTTCTGGGGGGGAGGGGCTTGTGAGAGAAATGTAGTTTTACAATATGTTACCGTTCAGTGTTACGAGTTTACAGTGTCTATCCATCCGATTTTCTTCTTCTTTGACGTTAGCGACATTTAGCTGCATTGCCTCATTTTAGTCAGTGTTTCCTTTTTTATTTCTATCACTTCTTCTTCTTCTTCTTCTTTAATAACGTACAATTGTAGCATCCAGAATTGTATCATCCAGCGATCGGTCCCAACGGCTCGTATCGACGTCCGAGCGCGGAGAACGGGCGCCTTTGGCAGAACCTCCCGGCGTTACCGCGGCGATACGGTCCGGCGACTGGAATTTAAATCTCTCGCTGCCGTCGGGAGCCGCCCCACGTCTGCTCCGCGCCCACTCGGTCAAGGGTGTTTTTGTGCGTCTAAATGTTCGATTAATCGCCAAAAAGTATGGAGGACTCCACTCAAACACGTTGTTGTTGGTTTTTTGATACAATACGCAGTGAAAATGAGCTCCCGTAACCAGTTATAATACAATCTGATTTGGTAATTTGATCTATAATTCAGTTTTTTTTCCAGTATTTTGTTTGCTGACTTGTTTTCAGTTTGTTTAATGCTCAATATGTCCGTAATTTCATCATTTAATTTGACATTTTAGACTAGATTACTTTAATGCTGTAACTTTTTTGATTCTTTATTCTATGCAGGATTAGTAGTTTTGTTTTTGTGTTGGGTAGTAATTAAGTGCGTAGCCATCCCAGGATCATATCTCACTTTATCTTCACCTTTCACCCATTTTTCACTACATTTTCCGTCAAATACAGCGGACTAAAAGCTGACTAAAATGGTAATAACCCCAAAACGTTATCGTACAAACTTTTAGAGGATTCCGTTTGAGTCGTGCTGTCTTACGTGCCATCAGGACCAAATTTGATGTCATTTTAGTTTTTTTGTCCAGTCCTTTTAGTCTTTTGTTTTCATGCCTCAGGATGAGTGGCTAGGTTTACAGTAGCGCTAGGGACAAAAAGAAACAACATACATTTCTACTTCCTTTTATTTTCAATTTAGATAATGTGGTTGAAAAAAACAAAAAAAAATCGTATGCGGCCATAAATTGACCCCTTTTTTTTCATTTGGATTGAGAACGGAAAGTAACACATTTATGCAACGAAATTATTTGAAGTCAAGTGGCATTTATTCCTTTTTGGAACAAATCTATCTCCATACACTATTTTTGGCACAAATTACTTTCCACATTAATGTATACTTTTCGGCATAGAGGGTCTTCCGTACACAAACATAATAAAGATACACTTGATATGCGCTTCATACTCGTGTCTACAGTCCCCAGCGTCACTAAGCGTTATGAAAACACATCTGGCTTTACCTTTTCCATATTATTTCTCTTTATTGTTCACGCTTTTATCATCAACCACTTCGGCCACAGATTCCCATAAGCGATCTGCGTTTCATTCAGGCCACAGCTCCGCCTCGCCAAACGCTCATTCACTCCTGGCCCCTGTCTCGTAAATTGATTGCAATCTAACTAAGAGTCTGAGGGCCCCAGACTGAGCTCGCGCCAAGGTGAAAGTCCCCCAGACGGGCGCGCGGCCAAGACGGAGTCGCGGTGATTCGCCGGAAAGTCGTTCGGGAACTTAAAACGTCCTTTTCTGTCCCGATTTTGGGGCCGAGCACTTCCACGGCGCTGGGTCCTTTAATCAATCACGGTGTCTGCGTTCCCGGGGCAACCTTCACCCCGGCTCCACCTCCTTTCATTGGCATTCCCCCGGGGCTCGCCGCAATCAATGCCGCCGCGCTCGTCGGCGAGTCCGCGGAGGGAGCTAGCGAGGACGGCACGAAGCGAAGCGGCTACGGATAGTCCCGACGGCACTAGCTTAACTGTAGGTAACGTTTATCAAGTGCTCGTTTATGCAATATTGATATAAAAGGGACATGTTACGCGCAAAACCAGCGTCGTTTCCTCGTCATTTGTTTACTCAAAGTCGTGTTTTGATTCGTCCCCGCCCACATCTCTGTACTTAGTTGAGATTGTTTGAAAAAAAAAAAGTTTTAAAAGGTCTCGTAGCCACTTTTCAAAAATAAAAAACACATAAATGACAATCTGCTGCTTGTTACGGCGAAATGACACTATGAAGAGGCGGGGCTTATCACGACAAAAAGGCGGTGAACATCGAGGAAAAAAGACGCCGGTTTTGTCGCTCTCCGTCGCAGCGAGAACGTCATCACACCTTTCTCACGTCTGCGCCTCGTTGCCCGACTCGCGCCCTCCGTTTGCGCGATTTTAAAACGGCTTTCGCTTCGCACCAACCAGTCAGCGACATGTTGCTAACGGCTGCGCTGCTACTTTTTATTTCAACACGCTGCATTTCTGTCCGTTGCCAGCCAGTTCGCCGACGCATCAAGAGCGTTAGCATACGTGTTCACGCAACGAGGATCAGCATCAAGAGCGTTAGCATACGTGTTCACGCAACAAGAATCAGCATCAAGAGCGTTAGCATACATGTTCACGCGACGAGAAACAGCATCAAGAGCGTTAGCGTAAGTGTTCACGCAACGAGAATCAGCATCAAGAGCGTTAGCATACGTGTTCACGCAACGAGAAACAGCATCAAGAGCGTTAGCATAAGTGTTCACGCAACGAGATTCAGCATCAAGAGCGTTAGCATAAGTGTTCACGCAACGAGAAACAGCACCAAACAAATAATAAATGCTTATTCCACCAACAGTTTTTTCTTTAAATACTACTTTTTCTCGGTTGTTCTGCCGAATAGTTGAATGCGTAATAATGTCAGGAATGTAACTCTGCAATGATAAGCTAAGTTCAGTTTTGTTTTTCCCATCGTAGAATTTGTATAACGTTTCGAGTCGTTCCGTTGTTTCATTTCCATGTAGAAGTATAGCTGTAGATACTTGGTCTATGCAGGAGCAGTAGTTTTGTAGGACAGTTTGGATTGGGCTCTGTACCGTAGCTGAAGGGCGTCGCCGTCCCACGATCATGTCCGAGTCTTTCGTCCCGCCGTGGAAGAGCTCGCTGTGCGTGAGCCTCGACCGAACCCGTCCCAGGCCTGTATTTACCTGTATGTCGTAATTAACGTGTGAACAGCATGACGGTTGCATGATGTGTAGAAGATTGAGACGTAGCGACAGGTTCGTATCGCCAGACTTTCACTTCAATTCAATTCAATTCAATTCAATTCTTATTTTTATAACGCCCAAAATCACATCAGCCTTGAGGGGCGACAGTGAAAAACAGATTCAACACTGTTCATAGGGACTTGGAGATGTCCCAGGGTCCCGTGTCCTTAGACAAATGTCCCAGGGTCTTGTGTCCTTAGACAAATGTCCCAGGGTCTTGTGTCCTTAGACAAATGTCCCAGGGTCCTGTGTCCTTAGACAAATGTCCCAGGGTCTCGTGTCCTTAGACAAATGTCCCAGGGTCCCGTGTCCCTAGACAAATGTTCCAGAGTCGTCTGTCCTTAGACAAATGTCCCAGGGTCCCGTTTCCCTAGACAAATGTCCCAGAGTTGTCTGTCCTTAGACAAATGTCCCAGGGTCTCGTGTCCTTAGACAAATGTCCCAGGGTCTTGTGTCCTTAGACAAATGTCCCAGGGTCTCGTGTCCTTAGACAAATGTCCCAGGGTCCTGTGTCCTTAGACAAATGTCCCAGGGTCTCGTGTCCTTAGACAAATGTCCCAGGGTCTTGTGTCCTTAGACAAATGTCCCAGGGTCTCGTGTCCTTAGACAAATGTCCCAGGGTCCTGTGTCCTTAGACAAATGTCCCAGGGTCTCGTGTCCTTGGACAAATATCCCAGGGTCCCCTGTCCTTAGACAAATGTCCCAGGGTCCCGTGTCCTTAGACAAATGTCCCAGAGTCCTCTGTCCTTAGACCCTTCTTCTCGGCCAATAAAAACTACAAAAAAACCTCTTTGGAAAAAAGTATAAACCTGGAGGAGTTCCACATGAAGGAGAGATCTGACTCCCTCAGACGGACGAGAGAGACAGTGGAGCTGGAGCCACTCAGGAGGAGAACCGGTTCTTCAGGAGGAGAACCGGTTCTTCAAGAGGAGAATCAGTTCTTCAGGAGTAGAACCAGTTCTTCCAGGCAGATGAAGAACCGTCCATCTTTCGTTCCATGCGACTTTATAAAACGTTTTTTGTCCGTGTTTCTGTCTGAACGTTGGACACATGACCAAAGCTCTATGAAAAGAACCTGTGTCAGAAGCCCCGCCCCCTTTAGTCTCCAACTTTCCAAAATAGCGTCCAAAATGTGACCAATGCCAAGGTGCCCATTTTATATTTTCAAAGGCGGAACAAACCAAGTATGGGACATTCAACCAGACAAAAACAATCACGTTTTCCCTCAAATCGAATCAGTCAAAGTCGGGCGATCATCGCTCCAAAGCGGCCGGCGCTTCACTCATCGCTCATGTGTTCTAGACATTTTGAATTGTGTTTTTGTCATTTTCAAGTCAATCATTCTTTTTTTGAGTTTAGAAATCCCGAAACTTGAAGGTTAGACGTTTAGTGTTATCTTTTCCTCTTTGGTTCTTTTGTATTTTGAGTTCATGTACATAGTGATGCATTTACAGATGCTCCTGTGCTACGGTGGCCCCGCCCCGCAGGTCATCGCGCAACCGCAAATCGCAAACGAAAAAACTCAAACCGGATCATTTCGCTCAGTATTAAACCCGTTGGAGTCTGAAAAAAACGGCGATGAACGCGCGGGAAACAAAGCGACGCTCGTGTTTCGTTTCGCTCGTCGCAGAACGGGCGCTACTTTGTCATTTCCATAATCATCGAAAAATAGGTCCAATTGCTGTTGGATAAATGTACTGTGTCGCGTCATCTTTCTCCAGCTAAATATCTCGTATGTTTTTGAAGGTATATGTACTTAAAAAAAAACTAAATGCACGGAGAAAGATCACGGAATACACTTACTACCTTCGACCTGCCTCATGCCCAAAGTAGCGGCTCCTCTTCCGCGGCTGAGGTCGTTTTGGATTTGTTCTTGTGTTTTGAGCTTGCGGCGGCGGCGATCGTACAAAGACACTCTCCTGTACCGGAATTATGCACGCGGGCCCCGCCCATGTCCATGCCCTGGTGTGGGTGAGCGCCCCCTGCCGCGCTGCAAAAAACTGCATCTACGTCAGGTAAAAATCACTACGAAAAACTGGATTTTTTTAGCACATTTGAATAGATTTTCATATTATTAGACCTGCTGCTGGTTTCTTCTTTCCATTTATCTGCTTTGGAAACTGGACGTGTTCCACCGGCTTGAATTTGAGCTCAAAATTTATACCAACCGAGAAAAATAGTTAAAAATGTCGTTTCAATAAGTTCATCTGAAGTTGTTACCCCTTAAAGGACACATATTATGCAAACAAACTGACTTTTTTAAGCTTTTAAACATGTTCTAACGTTCACACTTTTCATTCGTCCTGTTTTCGAAGTCCTGAGCCTCACAAAGACTCCCAGTTTTAAATGTCCCAGATTTGTGACATATCAAAGTTTGAGGTCTCTTGTGGTGTTTTTTACGTCCATAAATCATCCCCAGACTCGTTCGGAGCGTTTCTGGCGACGTTAGAATGTCGGGGGAAGCTAGTTTTTGTCTGCTAGGTTATTAATCCCTCCGCTTCCAGTAGATGGAGCGCTAACATCGAATCCTTATGAGGGAATGCCTCTTTTAAGCTCTAAACGTTGAGACGCCAAAGAAAAGGTTCTCAAAAGTGTCTTCAAAGGCCAAGAACCGTACAAATGATGCAGAATGTGTGTCCTTTAAGTTAAATACTACGAATTCAGTCATTTTATTACAGATGCTGGGTTTTTGCAGCGCAGTCCATCTCTGTTAGCTCCATGTTAGCTCCACATCGGCTCCATATTTGCTCCATGTTAGCGCTATCTTAGCTCCACGTCGGCTCCATGTTACCGCCATGTTAGCTCCATGTTTGCGCCATGTCAGCGCCGTGTTAGTTCCATTTTTCGCACCGCGTTAGCTCCATGTTAGCCCCGTGTTGGCTCGGCGTTAGCCCCGTGTTAGCTCCATACGACCATAGTCCACGTTTTGAGCGTTTGACTGAAGTCTTCCGTTGGTCCTGTCCACGCCGGAGCGCAGCTGTCTGTTCCTCTGTAAACTTCGGCTCACGATGATGATGTCACGGAGGTCGACATTTTTTTCTTTTCTTCTCATGAAAGTGTCGTTACGTTGTTTTTTGGCTTCTGTTCGAATAAAGTTGAGTTGTTGACCTTAATAAACATGCATCTGAGTTCATTTGACGTCTGTCGCTTATTTCGCCTTCTCGTCACAAACCCCCCTTCAACGTGTCAAACCCCCCCACACACACTTCCCCCGTAGCCGCGGCCGCCTCGGGGCAAACGGCGGGCCTGTCACCGCAACAAAGTCTGGAGCGGATGAAACGTCTCAAACAATCTTATGCCACGGATGATTCCAGAAAGTACGGAAGCCAAAGATTAGTTTTCTTTAGTTTGAGCTTAAAGGTAAAAAAAAACAACAACATAATAATAGTAATACTTATTTTGCTTCAGCCCCACTAACATCACACGCAAAATTTAAATCACAAAAACCACAACATTTGACTAAATACAGCCTAAAATAACTATTTACCTGCTGTTTTTATGCTTTCTCATGCACTAAGTCCTGTTATTGTATCTTTTAGAGTGACAACAGTGACAAAGAAATACATCTCTTTATGTTTATGTACTTTAACTGCAGTATTCATGTTTATTTATCACATATACTTCTATTAATGAAGGATTTACCGTAAAGTAGTTTGAAATAAAGTTACACTCTCATATTTAATCAAGACATTTCTTATAAACAAACTGAACCACAACAAACGTGCACAGGGCCTCAAACGTGCACTTAAACACAGGGCCTCACACGTGCACTTAAACACAGGGCCTCACACGTGCACTTAAACACAGGGCCTCACACATGCACTTAAACACAGGGCCTCAAACGTGCACTTAAACACAGGGCCTCAAACGTGCACTTAAACACAGGGCCTCACACGTGCACTTAAACACAGGGCCTCAAACGTGCACTTAAACACAGGGCCTCACATGTGCACTTAAACACAGGGCCTCACACGTGCACTTAAACACAGGGCCTCAAACGTGCACTTAAACACAGGGCCTCACACGTGCACTTAAACACAGGGCCTCACACGTGCACTTAAACACAGGGCCTCACATGTGCACTTAAACACAGGGCCTCACACCTGCACTTAAACACAGGGCCTCACACGTGCACTTAAACACAGGGCCTCACATGTGCACTTAAACACAGGGCCTCACACGTGCACTTAAACACAGGGCCTCACATGTGCACTTAAACACAGGGCCTCACACGTGCACTTAAACACAGGGCCTCACACGTGCACTTAAACACAGGGCCTCAAACATGCACTTAAACACAGGGCCTCAAACGTGCACTTAAACACAGGGCCTCAAACGTGCACTTAAACACAGGGCCTCACACGTGCACTTAAACACAGGGCCTCAAACGTGCACTTAAACACAGGGCCTCAAACGTGCACTTAAACACAGGGCCTCACACGTGCACTTAAACACAGGGCCTCACACGTGCACTTAAACACAGGGCCTCACACGTGCACTTAAACACAGGGCCTCACACGTGCACTTAAACACAGGGCCTCACACGTGCACTTAAACACAGGGCCTCACACGTGCACTTAAACACAGGGCCTCACACGTGCACTTAAACACAGGGCCTCACATGTGCACTTAAACACAGGGCCTCACACGTGCACTTAAACACAGGGCCTCAAACGTGCACTTAAACACAGGGCCTCACACGTGCACTTAAACACAGGGCCTCACACGTGCACTTAAACACAGGGCCTCACACGTGCACTTAAACACAGGGCCTCACACGTGCACTTAAACACAGGGCCTCACACGTGCACTTAAACACAGGGCCTCACATGTGCACTTAAACACAGGGCCTCACACGTGCACTTAAACACAGGGCCTCACACGTGCACTTAAACACAGGGCCTCACATGTGCACTTAAACACAGGGCCTCACATGTGCACTTAAACACAGGGCCTCACACGTGCACTTAAACACAGGGCCTCACATGTGCACTTAAACACAGGGCCTCACACGTGCACTTAAACACAGGGCCTCACACGTGCACTTAAACACAGGGCCTCACACGTGCACTTAAACACAGGGCCTCACACGTGCACTTAAACACAGGGCCTCACACGTGCACTTAAACACAGGGCCTCACATGTGCACTTAAACACAGGGCCTCACACGTGCACTTAAACACAGGGCCTCACATGTGCACTTAAACACAGGGCCTCACATGTGCACTTAAACACAGGGCCTCACACGTGCACTTAAACACAGGGCCTCACATGTGCACTTAAACACAGGGCCTCACATGTGCACTTAAACACAGGGCCTCACACGTGCACTTATCTAAAGGTGCACCGTCTTTATTAATTATCTTGCAATATCTCATAAAACACGTGCTCTTATTGTGGGTGCAGCGTTTTAATAGATTAATTACTTTCTTTAGGTCTTTAATTATTTTAGTTTCAACACTATGTGACACTAAAATACAAGTCTGACTAAAGCCTACGGGCTAAAAATCTAATATATATATATATATATATATATATATTTTTTTTTTTTTTTTTTTTTTAATATATAAAAAGCAATTATAGTTTTTTTTAAATAACATTTTAAGTAACATTCTAGAGGGCAAAAAAAAGAGTCTGAAATTCTTTGAAAACTTTTGAAACCGTTTCTACAATTCCAGGTAAAGTGATAACAGCTCCATGGAAACAGGCCAATGACTTCCTCCATCAGAAAAGTTACACAGAGCAACTTTAAAGAGTGAATGTGCAAAGACTTAATTATGCACATAATTATTCCTCATTAACTGGTAAAAGTAAAAACTTTATATGTTCAATATTTTGACCACATCTTTGCTCTGTATTATTAACCCTGCAGTTCACAACAGCGTCCATCAGAGGGCAGTACAGCGCCACATTTCAAAAACACCCATCCAACTCTAGTGCTGAAGTACATGAGTCTTTTATATTACTATTTTACTGGGCCATTTATTTAGCATCATTTGCATCAAAAACACAGTATTATTTTTTTATTATACGTTTTTGTCAAAACTTTCTGAAATCTAAATAAAATAAAACATTCACCTCACATTTCAGAGTGTTTTCCCGACAGTTTACGTGAATAAAATTGCTCTGGAAACTGTGGTTTGAGAGGAAAAAGTGGCGTTAAAATAAAAAAAATGTGGCCTTTGTCTGTAGAAAATGACAGGAAGTGACATCACACCAGGGACAGTCATTCCAGTCAGAGTTTATGCAGAATTTACACAAAGAAACAACTTTTTTGACTCTAAACATTGATTCAACAAAAAAGATATATATTTATTTGTTAAATAAAACAATTGTGACATCACATGAGTTTTGGCCCAGTGGTTGCTGGGTAATTTCCTACTGTAATGTCATCAATTACAAAAAGGAACATCCATTTTCTACCGCTTGTTCTCTTTCGGGCTCGCGGGTGACCGGAGCCTATCCCAGTGACTTCGGGCCTGAGGCGGGGCACACCCTGGACAGAGGCCAACTCGTCGCAGGAGGAACTGAAATTATAAACTTAAAAAATGCTGTGATAACATTTTTCAAAATATATTTATCTGAAGTGCCTTTGAGTTGAGTGAGTGGTCGGACCTGAAGGGGGCGCTGTAACCCAGGAGCAGGACAAACCAAACCACCAGAGGAAACTGGACCTTTTGTCAGTTTAATGAACTTTTCGTATTGTTATGAAACTGGAAACTTGTCTTCAGCTTGGTACAAATAAAGTGTTTCCACGGATACAGTAAAGTCACTTTTATGTCATATTTCATCAATTTGAGACGTTTCCTCAAGAGTTGACTTCAAAGCAACTTAAAACAACCCAAAATATATATGTATGATATATAATGTGTTCCTTATGACTGAGATATGACACTTTGAACACGTGTTTTCAGCGTCTAACGATGTTTGTGAAGTCGTCTAAGTGAGTTAAGAGTTTAAACACACGTCAGCAGATTGTGGACGTCACGAGGAGGTTCAGACATGAGTCAGACTCTTTAAATATTCATGCGTGTTTATGGACGAGCTCTTTTTATTACAGTAACGGCCTGAGGATGTGACTCCCCCATCGCACACACCCTCACCCTGACTGAGTTTCCTCCGCTGGGTGGCTGGGCGCTCCCTTAGAAATAGGGGGAGGAGCTCAGTCACACAGGGGGAGCTCGGAGTAGAGCCGCTGTTCCTCCAGCTGAGGTGGCTCGGGCGTCTGTTCCGGAGCCTCCTGGGCGCCTGTTTCAGGCATGTCCCACAGGGCAGAGGCTCCTCAGGATCCTCCCGGAGGAGCTGGAGGAAGTGTCTGGGGAGGAGGAAGTCTGGGAGTCCCTGCTTTGACTGTTGCCCCAGCGACCCGGCCCCGGATAAAGCAGAAGAAGATGGATGGAATTATTCTTTTTTTTTTTTTTTTCTGATCATTATTGTACGTTTCACGGTAACGAGTCTGATTGTGTTCATTTTAATTATTATATGTCAGGATCATCTCCAGATTTAGCAGGAGCAGCAGGAGCTGCAGGCAGGAGCTGCAGGCAGGAGCAGCAGGAGCTGCAGGCAGGAGCTGCAGGCAGGAGCAGCAGGAGCTGCAGGCAGGAGCTGCAGGCAGGAGCTGCAGGTGCAGGAGCTGCAGGTGCTGCAGGAGCTGCAGGAGCTGCAGGTGCAGGAGCTGCAGGTGCAGGAGCTGCAGGAGCTGCAGGAGCTGCAGGTGCAGGAGCTGCAGGTGCAGGAGCTGCAGGAGCTGCAGGTGCAGGAGCTGCAGGTGCAGGAGCTGCAGGTGCTGCAGGAGCTGCAGGAGCTGCAGGAGCTGCAGGTGCAGGAGCTGCAGGTGCAGGAGCTGGTGCAGGAGCTGCAGGAGCTGCAGGAGCTGCAGGAGCTGCAGGTGCAGGAGCTGCAGGTGCAGGAGCTGCAGGTGCTGCAGGAGCTGCAGGTGCTGCAGGAGCTGCAGGTGCAGGAGCTGCAGGTGCTGCAGGAGCTGCAGGTGCAGGAGCTGCAGGTGCTGCAGGAGCTGCAGGTGCTGCAGGAGCTGCAGGTGCAGGAGCTGCAGGTGCTGCAGGAGCTGCAGGTGCTGCAGGAGCTGCAGGTGCTGCAGGAGCTGCAGGTGCAGGAGCTGCAGGTGCTGCAGGAGCTGCAGGTGCAGCCTTTTGTGGAGGAAGCAGAGAACATTGATCCTGTGACTTCTGCTCAGAGACTCATTTCAAAGGTGCAACTGTCACTTTCTGCAAACGAAACAACTTCTTTCTTCTTTAAATATGAAATTAAAAAAATAAAAAATACTGTTTTTACCATATTCAGGTCCACACACCGTTTACACCTGTTTCTGTCACTTTATTCACCTGGTGCGGTTTCCTCCAACACCTGAAGACCTCTGAAGACCCCTGCAGACCCCCGCTTCCCCCTGCAGACCCCTGCAGACCCCCGCTTCCCCCTGCAGACCCCTGCAGACCCCTACAGACCCCTGCAGACCCCTACAGACCCCTACAGACCCCTGCAGACCCCTGCAGACCCCCGCTTCCCCCTGCAGACCCCTGCAGACCCCTACAGACCCCTACAGACCCCTACAGACCCCTGCAGACCCCCGCTTCCCCCTGCAGACCCCTGCAGACCCCTGCTTCCCCCTGCAGACCCCTGCAGACCCCTACAGACCCCTACAGACCCCTACAGACCCCTGCAGACCCCCGCTTCCCCCTGCAGACCCCTGCAGACCCCTACAGACCCCTACAGACCCCTACAGACCCCTGCAGACCCCTGCAGACCCCCGCTTCCCCCTGCAGACCCCTGCAGACCCCCGCTTCCCTCTGCAGACCCCTGCAGACCCCTACAGACCCCTGCAGACCCCCACTTCCCCCTGCAGACCCCTACAGACCCCTACAGACCCCTGCAGACCCCCGCTTCCCCCTGAACGCGCCACATGGGGCAGAACATGATGTAAACCGGGCTCTTTATCTCTCTGTTGTTCTGGTCACGGTTTAACGTTCTTACAAAGCGTTTGCGCCGGAGCCCCTCAGCGCGCGCGTGGACCGGGGGGCGTGTAGTGTACGGCGCGGGAGGAGGGGGCGCCACTGAGCCCGTGTGTGAGGGGCCAACACAGAGCCAGAGCCGGAGAGAGGCAGAGCAGAGGCAGAGCGGAGGTACAGACCGCGCAGAGAAAACGTCCAACCACAAGAACCGAACGCGAAGTGTCGACCGGACCGGGACCGCGGAGCACGTGCGCAACGCGAGCGGAACACGGACACGAGCACGCGCCAAAGGAAGGGCACGGAGGGAGAAAAGAGGGGAGAGAGAGGGGAGAGAGGGGGGCTTGGATGTTTGGGATCAGCCTCTCATGACTCACGCAGGATTCCGCTGCTGGAACTGGAAGTCATCCGCTCGGGACGCGGCGTGTGCTGCGGCGTGCGCGCGGAGGAATGCGACCGAACGCGCGCCGGTGGATCATGCCCGCGCTGGGGGTCCTAACTTTGGCCGTCACTTTGACCCAAGGTAAGAGCGGGCCGGACACCAAGCAAAGTTGTTTTCACGCTGCTGCTGCTGTTGTTTTACTGACGCTTTTGTCCGCGCGCGTGGCTCTTGTGTTTGTGCGTGTGGCCGCGCGCGCGCGTGTGGACATCATCATCATCCTCTTCATCATCACTGAGGAAGAGCTGTCTGATGATGAGGATGAGGATGAGGATGAGGATGATGAGGAGGAGAATCGCTGCTTTTGACGTGACCTTTGAAACGCTCCATCGCGTCCTTTTGCTTGACGCGCGTCACAAAGCGGCAAGAATGTGTCCGCCGCGTTTGCGCGCGTCTCGCCACCCGCGGATGATTGATGAGCCGGGCTGCACGCGCGCACACACGCACGCACGCGCCTTTTAACTTGAATCACGCAGGATGATTCGCGCACGTGCAGCTGTGGTGTGCGCGCGCACGCTGGAGGCTGAAGGTGAACACAACACTGCGCGTGCACGTGCAGGTGTACGCTCCGTGCGCGCGCAGGAGCCCAAGGGTTCATAAACTGGAGACAAAAAGACGCGCGCGGCGGGTGAAGAAAGCCTCATCACTGATATCGATACTGTTTATTGATCCTCTGATCGATGACCGCGTGCGCGCGCCCACACACGGGCACGCGCGAGACCCGCGCACGGTCCACTTAAAGGACAAAAGCATCTCTCTCCCCCCCTCCCTCTCTCTCTCTCTCTCTCTCTCTCTCTCTCTCTCTCTCTCTCTCTCTCTCTCTTGTGTTTTTCATTATGTTTTGTTTGTGCGCGTCTGGCGCGGTCACGTGACCATCAGAAGACTCAAACGGTCAAACGGCTCTGACTCTTTGGACTTTATGAATGAAATCTGATTGAGTCTGTGTGAAAGTGAAAGACAAAGAGCAGTTCAGGTGGAGGGGTCGAGCTGGTGGTCTTCAGGTGGAGGGGTCGAGCTGGTGGTCTTCAGGTGGAGGGGTCGAGCTGGTGGTCTTCAGGTGGAGGGGTCGAGCTGGTGGTCTTCAGGTGGAGGGGTCGAGCTGGTGGTCTTCAGGTGGAGGGGTCGAGCTGGTGGTCTTCAGGTGGAGAGGTCGAGCTGGTGGTCTTCAGGTGGAGGGGTCGAGCTGGTGGTCTTCAGGTGGAGGAGTCGAGCTGGTGGTCTTCAGGTGGAGGGGTCGAGCTGGTGGTCTTCAGGTGGAGGGGTCGAGCTGGTGGTCTTCAGGTGGAGGGGTCGAGCTGGTGGTCTTCAGGTGGAGGGGTCGAGCTGGTGGTCTTCAGGTGGAGGGGTCGAGCTGGTGGTCTTCAGGTGGAGGGGTCGAGCTGGTGGTCTTCAGGTGGAGGGGTCGAGCTGGTGGTCTTCAGGTGGAGGGGTCGAGCTGGTGGTCTTCAGGTGGAGGGGTCGAGCTGGTGGTCTTCAGGTGGAGGGGTCGAGCTGGTGGTCTTCAGGTGGAGGGGTCGAGCTGGTGGTCTTCAGGTGGAGGGGTCGAGCTGGTGGTCTTCAGGTGGAGGGGTCGAGCTGGTGGTCTTCAGGTGGAGGGGTCGAGCTGGTGGTCTTCAGGTGGAGGGGTCGAGCTGGTGGTCTTCAGGTGGAGGAGTCGAGCTGGTGGTCTTCAGGAGGAGTCGAGCTGGTGGTCTTCAGGTGGAGGGGTCGAGCTGGTGGTCTTCAGGTGGAGGGGTCGAGCTGGTGGTCTTCAGGTGGAGGGGTCGAGCTGGTGGTCTTCAGGTGGAGGGGTCGAGCTGGTGGTCTTCAGGTGGAGGGGTCGAGCTGGTGGTCTTCAGGTGGAGGGGTCGAGCTGGTGGTCTTCAGGTGGAGGGGTCGAGCTGGTGGTCTTCAGGTGGAGGGGTCGAGCTGGTGGTCTTCAGGTGGAGGGGTCGAGCTGGTGGTCTTCAGGTGGAGGGGTCGAGCTGGTGGTCTTCAGGTGGAGGGGTCGAGCTGGTGGTCTTCAGGTGGAGGGGTCGAGCTGGTGGTCTTCAGGTGGAGGGGTCGAGCTGGTGGTCTTCAGGTGGAGGGGTCGAGCTGGTGGTCTTCAGGTGGAGGGGTCGAGCTGGTGGTCTTCAGGTGGAGGGGTCGAGCTGGTGGTCTTCAGGTGGAGGGGTCGAGCTGGTGGTCTTCAGGTGGAGGGGTCGAGCTGGTGGTCTTCAGGTGGAGGGGTCGAGCTGGTGGTCTTCAGGTGGAGGGGTCGAGCTGGTGGTCTTCAGGTGGAGGGGTCGAGCTGGTGGTCTTCAGGTGGAGGGGTCGAGCTGGTGGTCTTCAGGTGGAGGGGTCGAGCTGGTGGTCTTCAGGTGGAGGGGTCGAGCTGGTGGTCTTCAGGTGGAGGGGTCGAGCTGGTGGTCTTCAGGTGGAGGGGTCGAGCTGGTGGTCTTCAGGTGGAGGGGTCGAGCTGGTGGTCTTCAGGTGGAGGGGTCGAGCTGGTGGTCTTCAGGTGGAGGGGTCGAGCTGGTGGTCTTCAGGTGGAGGGGTCGAGCTGGTGGTCTTCAGGTGGAGGGGTCGAGCTGGTGGTCTTCAGGTGGAGGGGTCGAGCTGGTGGTCTTCAGGTGGAGGGGTCGAGCTGGTGGTCTTCAGGTGGAGGGGTCGAGCTGGTGGTCTTCAGGTGGAGGGGTCGAGCTGGTGGTCTTCAGGTGGAGGGGTCGAGCTGGTGGTCTTCAGGTGGAGGGGTCGAGCTGGTGGTCTTCAGGTGGAGGGGTCGAGCTGGTGGTCTTCAGGTGGAGGGGTCGAGCTGGTGGTCTTCAGGTGGAGGGGTCGAGCTGGTGGTCTTCAGGTGGAGGGGTCGAGCTGGTGGTCTTCAGGTGGAGGGGTCGAGCTGGTGGTCTTCAGGTGGAGGGGTCGAGCTGGTGGTCTTCAGGTGGAGGGGTCGAGCTGGTGGTCTTCAGGTGGAGGGGTCGAGCTGGTGGTCTTCAGGTGGAGGGGTCGAGCTGGTGGTCTTCAGGTGGAGGGGTCGAGCTGGTGGTCTTCAGGTGGAGGGGTCGAGCTGGTGGTCTTCAGGTGGAGGGGTCGAGCTGGTGGTCTTCAGGTGGAGGGGTCGAGCTGGTGGTCTTCAGGTGGAGGGGTCGAGCTGGTGGTCTTCAGGTGGAGGGGTCGAGCTGGTGGTCTTCAGGTGGAGGGGTCGAGCTGGTGGTCTTCAGGTGGAGGGGTCGAGCTGGTGGTCTTCAGGTGGAGGGGTCGAGCTGGTGGTCTTCAGGTGGAGGGGTCGAGCTGGTGGTCTTCAGGTGGAGGGGTCGAGCTGGTGGTCTTCAGGTGGAGGGGTCGAGCTGGTGGTCTTCAGGTGGAGGGGTCGAGCTGGTGGTCTTCAGGTGGAGGGGTCGAGCTGGTGGTCTTCAGGTGGAGGGGTCGAGCTGGTGGTCTTCAGGTGGAGGGGTCGAGCTGGTGGTCTTCAGGTGGAGGGGTCGAGCTGGTGGTCTTCAGGTGGAGGGGTCGAGCTGGTGGTCTTCAGGTGGAGGGGTCGAGCTGGTGGTCTTCAGGTGGAGGGGTCGAGCTGGTGGTCTTCAGGTGGAGGGGTCGAGCTGGTGGTCTTCAGGTGGAGGGGTCGAGCTGGTGGTCTTCAGGTGGAGGGGTCGAGCTGGTGGTCTTCAGGTGGAGGGGTCGAGCTGGTGGTCTTCAGGTGGAGGAGTCGAGCTGGTGGTCTTCAGGTGGAGGGGTCGAGCTGGTGGTCTTCAGGTGGAGGGGTCGAGCTGGTGGTCTTCAGGTGGAGGGGTCGAGCTGGTGGTCTTCAGGTGGAGGGGTCGAGCTGGTGGTCTTCAGGTGGAGGGGTCGAGCTGGTGGTCTTCAGGTGGAGGGGTCGAGCTGGTGGTCTTCAGGTGGAGGGGTCGAGCTGGTGGTCTTCAGGTGGAGGGGTCGAGCTGGTGGTCTTCAGGTGGAGGGGTCGAGCTGGTGGTCTTCAGGTGGAGGGGTCGAGCTGGTGGTCTTCAGGTGGAGGGGTCGAGCTGGTGGTCTTCAGGTGGAGGGGTCGAGCTGGTGGTCTTCAGGTGGAGGGGTCGAGCTGGTGGTCTTCAGGTGGAGGGGTCGAGCTGGTGGTCTTCAGGTGGAGGGGTCGAGCTGGTGGTCTTCAGGTGGAGGGGTCGAGCTGGTGGTCTTCAGGTGGAGGGGGTCGAGCTGGTGGTCTTCAGGTGGAGGGGTCGAGCTGGTGGTCTTCAGGTGGAGGGGTCGAGCTGGTGGTCTTCAGGTGGAGGGGTCGAGCTGGTGGTAGATCAGACCAGGGCAATCTACGGCCCGCGGGCCACATACAGCCCTTTTGTCTTTATAATCCGGCCCGCCAAACATGCCAAGTAATATTTATATATATATATTTTAATTATTATTATTTATTTTTTTTGTGTTTGCCCTTAAGCCAGACCTGGGCATTTGTGGCCCCAGGAGCAAGATGTGGCCCTCGGAATATTTTAATCCGGCCCCTAGAAAGATTTTAGTTTCTAGTTTTTAACTGTGTAACATCCGTCAGCACTTGTGTCCTTAATAAAGACGACATGAAATGAATTATATATATATAAAATATCATTAATATATCATTAGTGTGAAAATAAATAAATA
>NW_027315746.1:3188442-3190391 GCF_026437365.1 Eucyclogobius newberryi | reverse complement strand
TCTGAACCTTTAATCCAGATCAAAAACACACCGGGAGTAGCAATTAGCTTAGCATTTAGCTTAGCATCTAGCTTAGCATTTAGCTTCATTCACAGTTTGATGACTCCCGGGTGGAAAGTCCTCTCCCTTCGAGCCTCAAAAACACTCGCTTCTGTCTCATGAAATATGAAACTAAATGTTTTAAAACTGAATCATTCAGAATATTTGTCTTTTAAGAAAACTTTTCTGTGATACTTTTACTTCACTTGCATTTGAGCCTGAACCTGAACCTGTTGGAGCTCGTCCCTCTCTCCTCCTCCTCTCTCCTCCTCTCTCCCTCCTCCTCCTCCCTCCTCCTCCTCTCTCCTCCTCTCTCCTCCTCTCTCCTCCTCCTCTCTCCTCCTCTCCTCCTCTCTCCTCCTCCCTCCTCCTCCTCTCTCCTCCTCCTCTCTCCTCCTCCCTCCTCTCTCCTCCTCTCTCCTCCTCTCTCCTCCTCCTCCTCCCTCCTCTCTCCTCCTCCCTCCTCTCTCCTCCTCTCTCCTCTCTCCTCCTCTCCTCCTCCTCCTCTCTCCTCCTCCTCTCTCCTCCTCCTCCCTCCTCTCTCCTCCTCTCTCCTCCTCCTCCTCCCTCCTCTCTCCTCTCTCCTCCTCCCTCCTCTCTCCTCCTCCCTCCTCTCTCCTCCTCTCTCCTCCTCTCTCCTCCTCCTCTCTCCTCCTCCCTCCTCTCTCCTCCTCTCTCCTCCTCCTCTCTCCCCCTCTCTCCTCCTCTCCTCCTCTCTCCTCCTCCTCCTCCCTCCTCCTCCCTCCTCCTCCTCTCTCCTCCTCTCTCCTCCTCTCTCCTCCTCCTCCCTCCTCTCTCCTCCTCTCTCCTCCTCCTCCTCCCTCCTCTCTCCTCCTCCCTCCTCTCTCCTCCTCCCTCCTCTCTCCTCCTCTCTCCTCCTCCTCTCTCCTCCTCTCTCCTCCTCCTCCTCCCTCCTCTCTCCTCCTCCCTCCTCTCTCCTCCTCCCTCCTCTCTCCTCCTCTCTCCTCCTCTCCTCCTCCCTCCTCCTCCTCTCTCCTCCTCCCTCCTCTCTCCTCCTCTCTCCTCCTCTCTCCTCCTCCCTCCTCTCTCCTCCTCCCTCCTCTCTCCTCCTCTCTCCGCCTCTCTCCTCCTCTCCTCCACTCCTCCTCTCTCCTCCTCTCTCCTCCTCTCCTCCTCCCTCCTCTCTCCTCCTCCCTCCTCTCTCCTCCTCTCTCCTCCTCTCTCCTCCTCCTCCTCTCTCCTCCTCCCTCCTCCTCCTCTCTCCTCCTCCTCTCTCCTCCTCCCTCCTCTCTCCTCCTCTCTCCTCCTCCCTCCTCCTCCTCTCTCCTCCTCCTCTCTCCTCCTCCCTCCTCTCTCCTCCTCTCTCCTCCTCCTCTCTCCTCCTCCCTCCTCTCTCCTCCTCCCTCCTCTCTCCTCCTCTCTCCTCCTCTCCTCTCTCCTCCTCTCTCCTCCTCCCTCCTCCTCCTCTCTCCTCCTCCCTCCTCCTCCCTCCTCCTCCTCTCTCCTCCTCCTCTCTCCTCCTCCCTCCTCTCTCCTCCTCTCTCCTCCTCTCTCCTCCTCCTCCTCTCTCCTCTCTCCTCCTCCCTCCTCTCTCCTCCTCCCTCCTCTCTCCTCCTCCCTCCTCTCTCCTCCTCTCTCCTCCTCTCTCCTCCTCTCCTCCTCCCTCCTCTCTCCTCCTCCCTCCTCTCTCCTCCTCCCTCCTCTCTCCTCCTCTCTCCTCCTCTCTCCTCCTCCCTCCTCTCTCCTCTCTCCTCCTCCCTCCTCTCTCCTCCTCTCTCCTCCTCCTCCTCCCTCCTCTCTCCTCTCTCCTCCTCCCTCCTCTCTCCTCCTCTCTCCTCCTCTCTCCTCCTCCTCTCTCCTCCTCTCTCCTCCTCTCTCCTCCTCTCTCCTCCTCTCCTCCTCCCTCCTCTCTCCTCCTCTCTCCTCCTCTCTCCTCCTCCCTCCTCTCT
>NW_027315746.1:3165942-3180942 GCF_026437365.1 Eucyclogobius newberryi | reverse complement strand
TGAGAGCGTGTGTGAGTGTGTGTGAGTGAGCGTGTGTGTGAGCGTGTGTGAGTGTGAGTGTGAGTGTGTGTGAGTGTGTGTGAGTGTGTGAGAGCGTGTGTGAGCGTGTGTGAGCGTGTGTGAGTGTGTGTGAGCGTGTGTGAGTGTGTGTGAGTGTGTGTGAGTGTGTGTGAGTGTGTGTGAGTGTGTGTGAGTGTGTGTGAGTGAGCGTGTGTGTGAGCGTGTGTGAGTGTGTGTGAGTGTGTGTGAGCGTGTGAGAGCGTGTGTGTGAGCGTGTGTGAGCGTATCAGGCTATTTCTCCTCGCTCGCCCTCGCTCGTCTTCGCTTGTCTTCGCTCGTCTTCGCTCGTCCTCAAAGGGGACGCCATCAGACACATGTTCCTCCGCCGCGTCTCATTAGCCAAACAAGAGGCTCTGTAATCACTTCGTTTCGCTTTGTTTGATTACACGTTCCAATCAGCGAGCGGATCATAACCGGCGTCGTCTATATTTTGACCGCCGAGATCAAGAGCAGATTCATCTTCTGTTTATGCGGCGAGCGTCTCTCCGTTCCATTTCCAGAGATTAGAAATTCCGTAACGAGATCGAGGTTCGTTTCGCGGTGCACGTTTTACGAACCGTCTTGAGCTTCCCGTGTTCGAGGCGACGTTTCGAAGCGTTTGATCCGAGCAAAAGAGTGAAATCTGAACCGCTGCGCTCAATAAGAGTCTTCCAGAACGAAGCTCGTGGAGATGCGTTTGACCCGTCGCGCGTCAAACTTATTAAAGTATTTCGAATTCGTGATGTCGCCGACCGAAGAGTCGTCAAAGCAAAGTGCGAAATGTTATCAGTAAAAAGAACGAGTCGCTTTCAAAAACCCGAACAAGGCGAAGCGTTGTCGTGAAAGGAGTTTGTTTCTGGAATCATCTCGACCGGAGAACAATGGCACTTACCTGCGCATTGAGTATGAAAAGAAGGTTGTTGCGTACAAAACGGCGGATTTCTGTTTACAACGACTAGAAATGGAAATGTTCTGTTTATCGTAGTGTTTTAAACTGTCAGGGGGAAGTATAAGCTGCACAAATGGGGCAGATCGACAAATATTGCTCTTCTTTCTTTTGCGCGCCGAACTGTAGGTCAATATCGATATATCGTGATGCTACATTTGGTGATACGGTGTCGATATCGTGGGCTGCTGTATCGATATCGCTGGAGTCATTTTTTGGTATTGTTATTCCACAGCATAAGTTACGCTACGTACCACATGTTTCCCCAAAGTTCAATGAAAGCGCCTCCTACAGGCCGGACGACGCATTGAACTAAAACGTAGTTAAGATTAATATATTTTGAATTTGGCTTAAAATTATTCACAGAATACATTATAATAACTTGATGACATGACAGTCGGAAATTACCCAGCAACCACTGGGCCAAAACTCATCTAATGTCACAATGTATTTAATTTGACAAATAAAAATATACGAGAGCGACTTTTATTTTGTTGAATTCATGTTTAAAAAGTCAAAAAAGTTGTTTCTTTGTGTAAATTCTGCATAAACTTTGACTGGAATGAGTGTCCCTGGTGTGATGTCACTTCCTGTATGAGCGTCCCTGGTGTGATGTCACTTCCTGTATGAGCGTCCCTGGTGTGATGTCACTTCCTGTATGAGTGTCCCTGGTGTGATGTCACTTCCTGTATGAGTGTCCCTGCTGTGATGTCACTTCCTGTATGAGTGTCCCTGCTGTGATGTCACTTCCTGTATGAGTGTCCCTGCTGTGATGTCACTTCCTGTATGAGTGTCCCTGGTGTGATGTCACTTCCTGTATGAGTGTCCCTGGTGTGATGTCACTTCCTGTATGAGTGTCCGTGGTGTGATGTCACTTCCTGTATGAGTGTCCCTGGTGTGATGTCACTTCCTGTATGAGTGTCCCTGCTGTGATGTCACTTCCTGTATGAGTGTCCCTGCTGTGATGTGACTTCCTGTATGAGTGTCCCTGCTGTGATGTCACTTCCTGTATGAGTGTCCCTGCTGTGATGTCACTTCCTGTATGAGTGTCCCTGGTGTGATGTCACTTCCTGTATGAGTGTCCCTGCTGTGATGTCACTTCCTGTATGAGTGTCCCTGCTGTGATGTCACTTCCTGTATGAGTGTCCCTGCTGTGATGTCACTTCCTGTCTACAGATTTTTCAACGTTTTCTCCACAAACACCTGCTCGTTCGGTGAAAAACTATAATTTATATGTACGACAGGTATAAATACACTGAATAAAGTCAAAATTAGAAAATCTTATAAAACCTGTCATACGTCACTTTAAGAGATGAATAAATATGATCAATAAGAGAGAAAACAGGGGCTGAATCTAAATATGTATAAAAGTCAAACCTGTTCTTTTGAGTTTCATCAAACGATTATAAAATGTCTGTCGCACTCTTTTTTTTCTTACTCTTTTCTCTCTTTGATTTGTTCCTCCGGGGCTTCCGTAGCTTTAAAGTGATATTAATTCCATTAATCTGCCGAGCTAAAGCCGCTTCTGTCACTGCCACAAAGTTCCCGATATTAAAATACTTTTGCAAATCCGGAGCGTGACAATCCCGATTTGTCACGCCACCACAAACTCTTCCCTTCGCTCTTTGCCCGACGCGCCGCTAAGCCCCGCCTCCCCGATTGGCGCCGCTGGATTCTCCCCGTTATCAGTTTCCCGCGCAACAGGAGCGATCCGGTTGCGTCTTCGGCTGCGTCGGGCCGAGCGGAGGAGATACCGCGGAGTTGTTTCAAAGACGGCGATGGCGAGCGAGATTACGGGCGATGAAACGGGCGATGGCGAAGAGGAGGAGGAGCTAGCGCCACACGAACTGTAAAAAGAAAAAAACACTGTCGAGCCGGCGATGGAAAATGTGTGTTTCTAAACGCCGATGTTCGAAAATGTGGTTGTTGTTTTTAAGAGAAATGATTGGCTGGAGTGGAAAAGAGGTGGAGTCAGTGTCAGGAAGTAGAAGAAGACGATAGTGATGAAAATGTTTTTAAATATCTCAATATTGATATATTTTTATGGATAAAGTTTGACCGTTTGCTCAGCGCTGATCCGTGTTGTGTTCAAGTCTTTATTTAAAATCTGTTTCTGAGACTTTATAAACCACAGTTTTTGAACTGGGGAGTTGTTTAGAAGTGACACAGAGTTTGTCTGGACACGTTCACACTGTCGCAAACACTGCATCAGAATGGAACTAAACCTGGAACTAAACCGGGAACTAAACCTGGACTAAACCTGGAACTAAACCTGGAACTAAACCGGGAACTAAACCTGGACTAAACCTGGAACTAAACCTGGACTAGAACAGGACTAAACCTGGAACTAAACCTGGAACTAAACCTGGAACTAAACCTGGAACTAAACCTGGACTAAACCTGGACTAAATCTGGAACTAAACCAGGAACTAAACCTGGACTAAACCTGGAACTAAACCTAGAGCTAAACCTGGAACTAAACCTGGAACTAAACCTGGACTAAACCTGGACTAGAACAGGACTAAACCTGGAACTAAACCTGGAACTAAACCTGGAACTAAACCTGGACTAAACCTGGAACTAAACCTAGAGCTAAACCTGGAACTAAACCTGGAACTAAACCTGGACTAAACCTGGACTAGAACAGGACTAAACCTGGAACTAAACCTGGAACTAAACCTGGAACTAAACCTGGACTAAACCTGGACTAGAACAGGACTAAACCTGGAACTAAACCTGGACTAGAACAGGACTAAACCTGGAACTAAACCTGGAACTAAACCTGGAACTAAACCTGGAACTAAACCTGGAACTAAACCTGTAGGACAAAACCAAAGTCTTCAACAAGCCCCATGTGAGGTTTGATCGCAGCTCTTTCTCTTCTGTAAACTGGGTGTTGGTGCAGGTGCTTTTGCCGTGTTGGTGCAGGTGCTTTTGCCGTGTTGGTGCAGGTGCTTTTGCCGTGTTGTTGCAGGTGCTTTTGCCGTGTTGTTGCAGGTGCTTTTGCCGTGTTGGTGCAGGTGCTTTTGCCGTGTTGGTGCAGGTGCTTTTGCCGTGTTGTTGCAGGTGCTTTTGCCGTGTTGTTGCAGGTGCTTTTGCCGTGTTGTTGCAGGTGCTTTTGCCGTGTTGTTGCAGGTGCTTTTGCCGTGTTGTTGCAGGTGCTTTTGCCGTGTTGTTGCAGGTGCTTTTGCCGTGTTGGTGCAGGTGCTTTTGCCGTGTTGGTGCAGGTGCTTTTGCCGTGTTGTTGCAGGTGCTTTTGCCGTGTTGTTGCAGGTGCTTTTGCCGTGTTGTTGCAGGTGCTTTTGCCGTGTTGTTGCAGGTGCTTTTGCCGTGTTGTTGCAGGTGCTTTTGCCGTGTTGATGCAGGTGCTTTTGCCGTGTTGTTGCAGGTGCTTTTGCCGTGTTGATGCAGGTGCTTTTGCCGTGTTGGTGCAGGTGCTTTTGCCGTGTTGTTGCAGGTGCTTTTGCCGTGTTGATGCAGGTGCTTTTGCCGTGTTGTTGCAGGTGCTTTTGCCGTGTTGTTGCAGGTGCTTTTGCCGTGTTGGTGCAGGTGCTTTTGCCGTGTTGGTGCAGGTGCTTTTGCCGTGTTGTTGCAGGTGCTTTTGCCGTGTTGTTGCAGGTGCTTTTGCTGTGTTTATGTTTTCTGCTCATTATATTTACTTTACTTTTCTTTTCACTGTGAGTTATCCTGTATTTATCTGTTGCATTGTAATTGTACTTTACATTTATCGCACCATTGTGAAGAGAACCGAACTGTAAATGTTGTTTTTTACATTTGAAATGGAAAAAATTAAGTTGTAAAAGTCGTTACATTTGCGCAATTACATTTACTTGAGTTTGTCTCTATGTTTTGTAAAGAAATACCAGATTTTGTGCGTTATTTATCCCTTTGTTCTTCCAAATTATGTCACAAATCAAATATTTTACGTTCTTCTCTTGAATTTGAGTCATTTCTTCGACCACAACGTTGCACTTTTACTCGAGTAACTTTATTTTGAAAGCGCTTACTTAACTCACGTATATTTCCTGCCGTCGTCTGTGCTTAAATGGAGCAAACACTTGGATGCCAACCGCCATAAAACAACAACAACATAATAAGCCTGTGTAAATAAGGGTTATTGTGTACGGGTAAAACAGCTTTCACGCTGGATTTTTACAGTGCCTCTCTCTCTCTCTCTCTCTCTCTCTCTCTCTCTCTCTCCTCCATCGTTCTTATGTTTTAACGTACGTCGATAACTATCAGGGCCTCTCTCCTCCCCCTCTCACAACTTTTTTTCTTGAGAAGTTACTGCTAAACCTGAGTTTTTAGTCATTTTACCTTTGTTTGTGTTGACAAGTTGACATGTTGACATGTTGACATGTTGACATGTTGACATGTTGACATGTTGACATGCTGACATGTTGACATGTTGACATGTTGACATGTTGACATGCTGACATGCTGACATGTTGACATGCTGACATGTTGACATGTTGACATGTTGACATGTTGACATGCTGACATGCTGACATGTTGACATGTTGACATGTTGACATGTTGACATGTTGACATGCTGACATGCTGACATGCTGACATGTTGACATGTTGACATGTTGACATGTTGACATGCTGACATGTTGACATGTTGACATGTTGACATGTTGACATGCTGACATGCTGACATGCTGACATGTTGACATGCTGACATGTTGACATGCTGACATGTTGACATGTAGACATGTAGACATGCTGACATGCTGACATGCTAACATGCTGACATGTTGACATGTTGACATGTTGACATGTTGACATGCTGACATGCTGACATGCTGACATGCTGACATGTAGACATGTAGACATGTAGACATGTAGACATGTTGACATGCTGACATGTTGACATGTTGACATGTTGACATGTTGACATGCTGACATGCTGACATGCTGACATGCTGACGTGTTGACGTGTTGACGTGTAGACGTGTAGACATGTAGACATGTTGACATGTTGACATGTTGACATGTTGACATGCTGACATGCTGACATGCTGACATGCTGACATGCTGACGTGTTGACGTGTTGACGTGTAGACGTGTAGACATGTAGACATGTTGACATGTTGACATGTTGACATGCTGACATGCAGACATGCAGACATGCTGACATGCTGACATGTTGACATGTTGACATGTTGACATGCTGACATGCTGACATGCTGACATGCTGACATGCTGACATGCTGACATGCTGACATGTTGACATGTTGACATGCTGACATGCTGACATGCTGACATGTAGACATGTAGACATGTAGACATGTTGACATGTTGACATGTTGACATGTTGACATGTTGACATGCTGACATGCTGACATGCTGACATGCTGACATGTAGACATGTAGACATGTAGACATGTAGACATGTTGACATGTTGACATGTTGACATGTTGACATGTTGACATGTTGACATGTTGACATGCTGACATGCTGACATGCTGACATGTTGACATGTTGACATGTTGACATGCTGACATGCTGACATGCTGACATGTAGACATGTAGACATGTAGACATGTAGACATGTTGACATGTTGACATGTTGACATGTTGACATGCTGACATGCTGACATGCTGACATGCTGACATGCTGACATGTAGACATGTAGACATGTAGACATGTAGACATGTTGACATGTTGACATGTTGACATGTTGACATGCTGACATGCTGACATGCTGACATGCTGACATGTTGACATGTTGACATGTTGACAATTAGAATTATTCATTTTCTTGTTTAAATTACATCCTGCAGATGTGGAATGTGGCCTAGAACAGGAAATGTTTTTTATTCAAAATTCTGTTCATTTCCAATTTCTTTTGTCGATTTTCAAACTTTATAATGATTGTTTTAATATTTTTATGATTGTTATTATTATTTATTATTTTACTTTTATTTATTTTTATTTTTTATATAACCCCGGCAGGTAGTAGACCCCGGCAGGTATTAGACCCTGGCAGATAGTAGACCCTGGCAGATATTAGACCCCTTTAGGTAGTAGACCCCGGCAGGTAGTAGACCCTGGCAGATAGTAGACTCCGGCAGATAGTAGACCCCTTTAGGTAGTAGACCCCGGCAGGTAGTAGACCCTGGCAGGTAGAAGACCCCGGCAGGTAGTAGACCCTGGCAGGTAGTAGACCCCTGCAGGTAGTAGACCCTGGCAGATAGTAGACCCTGGCAGATAGTAGACCCTGGCAGGTAGTAGACCCCTTTAGGTAGTAGACCCCTGCAGGTAGTAGACCCTGGCAGGTAGAAGACCCCGGCAGGTAGAAGACCCTGGCAGGTAGTAGACCCTGGCAGGTAGTGGACCCTGGCAGATAGTAGACCCCTGCAGGTAGTAGACCCTGGCAGGTAGTAGACCCTGGCAGATAGTAGACCCCTGCAGGTAGTAGACTCCGGCAGATAGTAGATTCCGGCAGATAGTAGACTCCGGCAGGTAGTAGACCCTGGCAGATAGTAGACCCTGGCAGGTAGTAGACCCCGGCTCATGGTGTTGCTGTTGGTGGAGCTTTAATAAAGGTCTGAACATCTCCACCTCCAGCTGGGCTCAGGGTCGTTCCCATCACTCTCTTTGCTTCGCTTTGTTTCTCTCTTTTGCTTCTCTTTGTTTCTCTCTCTTTGTTTCTCTCTTTTGCTTCTCTTTTCTCTCTTTTTGCTTCTCTTTGTTTCACTTTGAGGACTTTAATCTGTTCAAACGACACAAAGTCGTTGTTATCGGCAGAATAAATGAGCAGCTGAAAAAAAGACAGGATTGTTTTCTTTTTTTCCTCCACTTTGGCTCGACTCCAGAGAAATGCAGCGACTAAACCAAGAATCCACTTTGTGATTGTGAATGTAGGTCTGTGCGGGCGCTGGTTAATGAGCAAGACACGTGCAGCAGGGGAGGGAGGGGGGAGGGACGAGAGCGAGGGGGAGGGACGAGAGAGAGGGGGAGGGACGAGAGAGAGGGGGAGGGGCGAGGGGGAGGGACGAGAGAGAGGGGGAGGACGAGAGCAAATCCACAACATAAAGGAGGCAATTAGGAAGTAAGGAGACAGAAGGAGAGAGAAGAGGAGACGAAGAGAGAGAAGAGGAGACAAGGAGAGAGAAGAGGAGACGAAGAGAGAGAAGAGGAGACAAGGAGAGAGAAGAGGAGACAAGGAGAGAGAAGAGGATATGAGGAGACAAGGAGAGAGAAGAGGAGACGAGGAGAGGAGATGAAGAGAGAGAAGAGGAGACGAGGAGACGAGGAGAGAGAAGAGGAGACAAGGAGAGAGAAGAGGATATGAGGAGACAAGGAGAGAGAAGAGGAGACGAGGAGAGGAGATGAAGAGAGAGAAGAGGAGACGAGGAGACGAGGAGATTGTGATGAACAAGGAAAGAAGAAAGGACGACAAAGGACACAGAGAATAGACAGAAGTAAAAACGAGAGGAGAAATCTGGAAAGAGACAAAGAGAGGAAAGAAGGAGGTTTCTGAAGTAGGAAGTAAGAAACGAGACGAGGAGAGGGGGCTAGGAGAGAGGCTGAGGGAGAGGAGAGAAGGAGAGGATGAAGAGGGAAGGAGAGGGTGATGAGGGAAGGAGAGGGTGAGGAAGGAAGGAGAGGGTGAGGAAGGAAGAAGAGGGTGAGGAGGGAAAGAGAGGATGAAGAGGGAAGGAGAGGGTGATGAGGGAAGGAGAGGGTGAGGAAGGAAGGAGAGGGTGAGGAAGGAAGGAGAGGGTGAGGAAGGAAGGAGAGGGTGAGGAGGGAAGGAGAGGGTGAGGAGGGAAGGAGAGGGTGAGGAGGGAAGGAGAGGATGAGAAGGGAAGGAGAGGGTGAGGAGGGAAGGAGAGGGTGAGGAAGGAAGGAGAGGGTGAGGAGGGAAGGAGAGGGTGAGGAAGGAAGAAGAGGGTGAGGAGGGAAAGAGAGGATGAAGAGGGAAGGAGAGGGTGATGAGGGAAGGAGAGGGTGAGGAAGGAAGGAGAGGGTGAGGAAGGAAGGAGAGGGTGAGGAAGGAAGGAGAGGGTGAGGAGGGAAGGAGAGGGTGAGGAGGGAAGGAGAGGGTGAGGAGGGAAGGAGAGGATGAGAAGGGAAGGAGAGGGTGAGGAGGGAAGGAGAGGGTGAGGAAGGAAGGAGAGGGTGAGGAGGGAAGGAGAGGGTGAGGAAGGAGGGAGAGGAGGGAAGGAGAGGGTGAGGAAGGAAGGAGAGGGTGAGGAAGGAAGGAGAGGGTGAAGAGGGAAGGAGAGGGTGAGGAAGGAAGGAGAGGGTGAGGAAGGAAGGAGAGGGTGAAGAGGGAAGGAGAGGGTGATGAGGGAAGGAGAGGGTGAGGAAGGAAGGAGAGGGTGAGGAAGGAAGAAGAGGGTGAGGAGGGAAAGAGAGGATGAAGAGGGAAGGAGAGGGTGATGAGGGAAGGAGAGGGTGAGGAAGGAAGGAGAGGGTGAGGAAGGAAGGAGAGGGTGAGGAGGGAAGGAGAGGGTGAGGAGGGAAGGAGAGGGTGAGGAAGGAAGGAGAGGATGAGGAGGGAAGGAGAGGATGAGAAGAGAAGGAGAGGGTGAGGAAGGAAGGAGAGGGTGAGGAGGGAAGGAGAGGGTGAGGAAGGAGGGAGAGGAGGGAAGGAGAGGGTGAGGAAGGAAGGAGAGGGTGAGGAAGGAAGGAGAGGGTGAGGAAGGAAGGAGAGGGTGAAGAGGGAAATAGAGGGAGAGGAGGGAAGGAGAGGATGAGGAGGGAAGGAGAGGGAGAGGAGGGAAGGAGAGGGAGAGGAGGGAAGGAGAGGGGAAACGGCGGGGGAGAGAGAGAAGTGAAGAGATGAAGGGAGGGGAGAAGCAAGGGGTAAACTAGGAAGGAGGAGAGGAGACAGAACGAGAGGGAGGCCGAGGGCGCGAGGGGGATGAAAAAAACAACATCATTTCTTTGCTCTTCTTTTTTAAATAAGTCTGTTTCTATAGCAACGGGAAAGTGGAGAGGAGGAGGGAATGACGGGGGAGAGAAGAGGAAGCGGCGAGGGAGGAAAGAGGTGGGAGGGAACGAGAGAGGGAGGAAGGAAGACTGAGGAGAGAACGAGAGAAAGAGAGGGAAATGGGGGTGCGGGAAAAGAGAGAGTTACCATGGCAACGGAGGAAGGAGGAGGCAGGGAAATGAAAAGTTGGAATAAAATGACGGCGGCGCTCGTTTGGGCCGGAGCACGGAGTCACATGACAACAAACAACACATGACAACAAACAACACATGACAACAAACAAACAACACATGACAACAACAAACAACACATGACAACAAACAAACAACACATGACAACAACAAACAACACATGACAACAACAAACAACACATGACAACAAACAAACAACACATGACAACAACAAACAACACATGGTAACAAAGAACACATGACAACAAACAAACAACGCATGACAACAACAAACAACACATGGCAACAAACAACACATGACAACAAACAAACAACACATGACAACAAACAACACATGACAACAACAAACAACACATGGCATCAAACAACACATGACAACAAACAAACAACACATGACAACAAACAAACAACACATGACAACAAACAAACAACACATGACAACAACAAACAACACATGGCAACAAACAACACATGACAACAAACAAACAACACATGACAACAACAAACAACACATGGCAACAAACAACACATGACAACAAACAAACAAACAACACATGACAACAAACAACACATGGCAACAACAAACAACACATGACAACAAACAACACATGACAACAAACAACACATGACAACAAACAACACATGACAACAACAAACAACACATGGCAACAAACAACACATGACAACAAACAACACATGACAACAAACAAACAACACATGGCAACAAACAAACAACACATGGCAACAAACAACACATGACAACAAACAACACATGGCAACAAACAACACATGGCAACAAACAACGACACATGACAACAACAAATGACAAAAAACGACAACAAACAACAACAAATGACAACAAACAAGAATAAAAACAACACACATCAAACAACCACAAACGACAACAAACGGTAACGATAACATCAAATGACTACAACAAACAAAAATACATGGCAACAAACAACAACAAATGACAACAAACAACAACAAATGACAACAAACAACAAAAAACATCAAACAATCACAAACAACAACAAATGGCAACAAATTACAACAACAAACAACAAATGACAACAAACAACAGATGACCACAAACAACAACATAAAAAACAAATGACTACAACAAACGGCAAGAAATGACAACAAACAACAACAAATGACAACAAACAAACAACAGATGGCAACAAACAACAACAAATGACCTAAAACAAACAACATATGACAACAAACAACAGTTGACAACAAACAACAACAAGCGACCACAAACGACTACAACAAACAACAAGACATAAAAACAAACAACAACACGGTCAGTAACATTGTCTAAAAGTATTTACCATTTTTTAGCTTTAAAAAAGATCTTTAGGAAGTATGTTTTGTAATATTTAAAGTTTATTTTTTATTTTTCATTTCAAGTTAGAAAATGTTTCACGGAAAACAAGATATTCTTTGCTCTGGAAGTCAAAATGTGCCCGACACAAGACAATTACTTCATATAGTAAACATTCTTTTACTTCATATCTTATTTTACACAGTTTTTCAGTGTAATATTTAATATTCCTGCATTTTTGTGGTAATTATGAAACTGTCTCTTCTGTCTCATTGTTGTTTAGCTTCTGCCGTGACGTTTATTTAAGCATTTGTCCTTTTGAAAGTGTCATTGTTCTGCCTGGTTCCTGTGCAGCGGCGCCTCTGGTGGAGAGCGGCGGGATCTACTTTTCTAATTGCTTTTCTGAGTTCTGCGCGGAACGCGAGCTTCAGGCCGGCGTCCTCCTGAACGCTCTCTATCTCGACTCTGCAGCCGACCTCAGAGCGAGCGGGGGCCCCGGAGCGAGCGGGGCCCCCGGAGCGAGCGGGGCCCCCGGAGCGAGCGGGGGACCCGGAGCGAGCGGGGCGTGGGTGCGATTCCCAAAGTGTGTGAGCGGAGCGCGGACCAGAGGCGTAAACACACTGCAGGACGTCTGAGTCCAGCACCAGAGGAACTGGACCATGAGATTATTACAAAACAGAAACACCAGGAAGATTTGACTCTGGTTTAACTCTATGTAAAAGGGCATAAAAGGACAGCTGTGGTCAGTATCATTCTAATGTAAATGTAGATGTGGTCTCGATGTGGTCAGGCTGTGGTCTCGATGTGGTCTCGATGTGGTCAGGCTGTGGTCTCGATGTGGTCAGGCTTTGGTCTCGATGTGGACAGGATGTGGTCTCGATGTGGTCAGGCTGTGGTCTCGATGTGGTCAGGCTTTGGTCTCGATGTGGACAGGATGTGGTCTCGATGTGGTCAGGCTGTGGTCTCGATGTGGTCTAGATGTGTTCAGGATGTGGTCTCGATGTGGACAGGATGTGGTCTCGATGTGGACAGGCTGTGGTCTCGATGTGGTCAGGCTTTGGTCTCGATGTGGACAGGATGTGGTCTCGATGTGGTCAGGCTGTGGTCTCGATGTGGTCAGGCTTTGGTCTCGATGTGGACAGGATGTGGTCTCGATGTGGTCAGGCTGTGGTCTCGATGTGGTCTAGATGTGTTCAGGATGTGGTCTCGATGTGTTCAGGATGTGGTCTCGATGTGGACAGGATGTGGTCTCGATGTGGACAGGCTGTGGTCTCGATGTGGTCAGGCTTTGGTCTCGATGTGGACAGGCTGTGGTCTTGATGTGGGCAGGATGTGGTCTCGATGTGGCCAGGCTGTGGTCTCAATGTGGTCAGGCTGTGGTCTCGATGTGGTCAGGCTGTGGTCTCGATGTGGTCTCGATGTGGCCAGGCGGTGGTCTCGATGTGGTCAGGCTGTGGTCTCGATGTGGTCTCGATGTGGCCAGGCTGTGGTCTCGATGTGGTCAGGCTGTGGTCTCGATATGGTCAGGCTGTGGTCTCGATGTGGTCAGGCTGTGGTCTCGATGTGGTCTCGATGTATTCAGGATGTGGTCTCGATGTGTTCAGGATGTGGTCAGGCTGTGGTCTTGATGTGGTCTCAATGTGGTCTCGATGTGGACAGGCTGTGGTCAGGCTGTGGTCTCGATGTGGTCTCGATGTGGACAGGATGTGGTCTCGATGTGTTCAGGATGTGGTCAGGCTGTGGTCAGGCTGTGGTCTCGATGTGGTCTCGATGTGGACAGGATGTGGTCTCGATGTGTTCAGGATGTGGTCTCGATGTGTTCAGGATGTGGTCAGGCTGTGGTCTCGATGTGGTCAGGATTGCTAATACAACTACTTAAACTACTACTAATACAACTATGGCTAGTATTAATACACACACTATAACTGCAAAAGCTCTGACTATTACAAATACTCTGAGCATTATGCGTGGTACAAAGTGCCAGAATGCGCTGCACACGGACAGATACGAGTAAAGTCAGACTGTGGAACATCCGACATAAAGAATGATCTGGATATGATGTCTCTGTCGCCTGTGGTTTCTGGAGAGCCTCATCATCATCTCCGTGTTCAGCGCTTCACGTTCTCCTCTGAACATCTGCCACACAATTAAAACCACCACATTCTGCGCGTTACTCTGCATCCCGGCGATTAAAACCCCGACTGTTATTTTGCTGGATTTAACGGAGTGTTACCGGGCGACCGCGCAGCTGCTCAGGAGCTCCGAGCGCTTTCGTGCGCGCGCCGCTCCCGGTGAAAGCGCCGGTATATCACGGTTACGGTTCATCCCGAGCTTCTGTCGAGCGGGAGATAAACGGCGGGCGTGTCAGATAGCCTCAGAAAGTGGCGCCATTTTTCGACGCAAAGGACGTGACTGATGTCAAAAGGACTTTAAGACATGAGATAACGATGCGGGTCAACATTAATGAATAAATCACCTTCTAAAGATGTCGAGTCGATTAATCGTGACCCGTCGACTGTGAAAGCGATCGTAATTTTGACATGTGTTTTCTGGACTGAAACAGACTCATGTTATTGTCATTATATGGTCAATTTTAGTAAATTTTTGTCAATTTCAGTCCATTTTACTACATTTTGCTCCATTTTGCTCCGTTTTAATCAATTTTAAATGAGCCTGACCGCGCCCGCCGGGCCCCCGACCCCGCGCGACCCGCCGCCGTGAGCGGGGGCGGACGCTCGATCGACCGGACGTCCCGGGGGTTCAGACAGGCCTGACCGCGAGTGTCTCCGTCCGGAACGCTTCACTCTCCTCTTGCAAACCTGACGTGACAGGGGCCCGGACGAGGTGACAGGGGCCCGGGTAAACGGCCACATCCAAAATATTTTGTCAAATGTGCGTTTCGCCTGGAAAAACGATGGACCAGCTCTGAGAGGACCAGCTCTGAGAGGACCAGCTCTGAGAGGACCAGCTCTGAGAGGACCAGCTCTGAGAGGACCAGCTCTGAGAGGACCAGCTCTGAGAGGACCATCTTTGTGGACTCATAGTGGTCTACATCGGGACAAAGATGACCGCAAATCTACAAACAAAAAATTACTAGGACTAAATTTCTGTTAAAAATGATGGATCTGAGAACAAACCAAACTTCTCGCCTCTTCTCTTCTTTTCTTTTCTCGCCTCTTCTCTCCTCTCCTCTTCTCTCCTCCTCTCTTCTCCTCTCCTCTCCTTCTCTCATTCACTTCAGCCAAGCGGACAAAGGGCCCCGGGCTCCGTGAGGACAAAGGGCCCCGGGCTCCGTGAGGACACCGGGCCCCTCAGCGCTCCAGCCCCAGACGCCGAGCTCAAAGAGAGAGTGAGGAGAGAGTGAGTGCAGTTTGGAGGTGTAATTGGAGGGTTCGGGGGTCAGAGGTCACACTCGGGTCCCGGGCCGGTGCCGCAGGTGGACTCTTGTCTCACTAAATAAAAGATCCGATGTTCCAGTAAAAGACGTTTCCCAAGAGGAGGTTCCTGGACTCACCTCCAAAGAAAGTTAAACTCAAAACTAT
>NW_027315746.1:3153442-3163442 GCF_026437365.1 Eucyclogobius newberryi | reverse complement strand
CTTCTTCTTCTTCTCCTCCTTCTTCTCCTTCTCCTCCTTCTCCTTCTTCTTCTCCTCCTTCTCCTCCTCCTCCTCCTCCTCTGAGCCAGATTTGTGTCGTAAGAAATCTAAATCTCGTGCGGTCGTTTTCGAGACTCGTTCTGAAGCGTTTCTGCCTCAAGTCCTGTTCGTTACAACCGTGTGCGGGACGAGCTAGCTTTTGTGTATTCGCCCCCCACGTCAAGTCGTCTGCCACTAACCCTAACGAGGGAAGGCGTTCTTTTCAACACTTACGGTATTTTTGAAGTTTGATTCATGTGTCGTTAATAATTATGATGTCGTTACATGTTGTTCACGGCGAAGTTACATTAAAATAATTCATAAACATTATATCCACATCAGGGCACATTTTTGAGAGACTCTTCAACCACCTTGTTATTGCTGATTTTTGAGGACTAAATGGCTGAAATAACAATTATATAACTTTATTTTGAGTGGTTTTATCCATTTAGTGGTTTATACTGAACACACTGTAAAATAATGATCTATGTATGTTATCGTTTAGCACAAAAAAACTGCAAAAAATCCTCTTCTTTAAGTGGTAAAATATCTCAAATGAGCCGGTCTAGTAGTTCTAAAGCTACTAAAGGCTACATAGAACTCATTAAATGTTTCCGCTCTTCGTCTCCACAAAGCTAATTATTCTTCAGGACGAGTGGTCGTTAAAACGGGACTCACAGGGTTGAGTTTTCGGTGTGTTTTAATTTGATTGTGGCTAGCTTGAACGCACAAGATCACGGCGCCGGGCATGGCTAACGCTAACGCTAACGGGCAGTCAGTTCAGCCATGTTTTTAATCATGTTTATGGTGAAAGCGCAAACTAAACCAGGACTAAACCAGAGGGAAACAATATATTTATCAAACCGGACTAAAGCAGGACTAAACCAAGTCCAAATTGTTACTTAAAAAACGGATAAAATTCTCATCACAGCCAGAATCCAGGACTAAACTGTTCCAGACTAGGTTCAAGACTGATTCTAATAAAACCTATAAACGAGTGAAATGTAATGTGTTTTTATGTCATTAACACCACATGTACCAGGTCTTAAAGCAGAACTAAGTAACATTTTCACCATTTTAAACATCTTTGTAAGTCCCTGTGATGGTTAAATGTGTATTTTTGGGGCGTTTGAAGTGCCTGTTGTCGCCCCCTGCTGTCTCGGGGTGGAAAACCAGCCTTGCAACCGTTGCTGACATAATCGACATGACGACAACTCTCCTGAGAGAATAATAACGGGGTACATTTTTTTTAAAAATAAAGCTTTTGTGTCCGTTCTCCGACAGTGTATTTTCACAAAGAAGCAGCAGGGGGAGCTCTGTCGACAAAAGTTACTTACCGTATTTTCAGTCGCACCAGCCAAAAAATGCATAATAGAGAAGAAAAAAACATATATAATTTGTTTGTTGTTTGTTTGTTGCATTTTGGGGGGAAATTTATTTGATAAAATCCAGGACCAAGAACAGACATTTCCTCTGTAAATGCAGTTTAAAATAATAACAGATGAGAGAACATGGTGAAGAGGTGTACGTATGCTAACGCTAACATCTTCAGCTACATGACGTATGCTAACGCTAACACCTTCAGCTACATGACGTATGCTAACGCTAACACCTTCAGCTACATGACGTATGCTAACGCTAACACCTTCAGCTACATGACGTATGCTAACGCTAACACCTTCAGCTTCATGACGTATGCTAACGCTAACACCTTCAGCTACATGACGTATGCTAACGCTAACACCTTCAGCTACATGACGTATGCTAACGCTAACACCTTCAGCTACATGACGTATGCTAACGCTAACACCTTCAGCTACATGACGTATGCTAACGCTAACACCTTCAGCTACATGACGTATGCTAACGCTAACACCTTCAGCTACATGACGTATGCTAACGCTAACACCTTCAGCTACATGACGTATGCTAACGCTAACACCTTCAGCTACATGACGTATGCTAACGCTAACACCTTCAGCTACATGACGTATGCTAACGCTAACACCTTCAGCTACATGACGTATGCTAACGCTATCACCTTCAGCTACACGACGTATGCTAACGCTAACACCTTCAGCTACACGACGTATGCTAACGCTAACACCTTCAGCCACATGACGTATGCTAACACCTTCAGCTACATGAGGCACAGACAGAACTGTGGTAAGTGTCTGGTATGTTAACGTAACATATGAACAGTTATTCAGATAACTATAGCATAAAGAACATGCTAACAAGTTTAGCAAAGCATCAGTTTTACCCCAAATCACTAAATCCATTGAATTCTTCTTCCTCTGTGTCACTTCTAAACAACTCCACAAACTCCAGAGGAAGAGGAAGTGCAGATTCTTCTTCTGCGTCACTTAGAGCCTAGAGCGCCCTCTTGTGGTTGTCAGTGTGAAAATAACGAATCATATCACATATAAGTCGCTCTGGAGTATAAGTTGCACCTCGGCCAAAAACTATGAAAAAAGATGCGCCTTATAGTCCGGAAAATACGGTAGTTCTGCTTTAAACCAGGGTTAGTCTCGTCTGCAATGACACAGGACTAAACGTAAACCAGGTCTTAACCAGGTGTTAACCAGGTGTTAACCAGGTCTTAACCAGGTCTTAACCAGGTCTTAACCAGGTGTTAACCAGGTCTTAACCAGGTCTTAAACAGGTCTTAACCAGGTCTTAACCAGGTCTTAACAAGGTGTTAACCAGGTCTTAAACAGGTCTTAAACAGGTCTTAACCAGGTCTTAACCAGGTCTTAACCAGGTGTTAACCAGGTCTTAACCAGGTCTTAACAAGGTGTTAACCAGGTCTTAAACAGGTCTTAACCAGGTCTTAACCAGGTCTTAACAAGGTGTTAACCAGGTCTTAAACATGTCTTAAACAGGTCTTAACCAGGTCTTAACCAGGTCTTAACCAGGTGTTAACCAGGTCTTAACCAGGTCTTAACAAGGTGTTAACCAGGTCTTAACCAGGTCTTAACCAGGTCTTAAACAGGTCTTAACCAGGTCTTAACCAGGTCTTAACAAGGTGTTAACCAGGTCTTAAACAGGTCTTAACCAGGTCTTAACCAGGTCTTAACAAGGTGTTAACCAGGTCTTAAACAGGTCTTAAACAGGTCTTAAACAGGTCTTAACCAGGTCTTAACCAGGTCTTAACAAGGTGTTAACCAGGTCTTAAACAGGTCTTAACCAGGTCTTAACCAGGTCTTAACAAGGTGTTAACCAGGTCTTAAACATGTCTTAACCAGGTCTTAACCAGGTCTTAACTAGGTTTTAGTCTGGTCCGTACTGGCCCAGACTCGGGACATCTGTCCGTAGAGCCTTCGCCGTGTCGTCCAGGAGCCATTAGTCTGTTTTTACACCGGAGCAAACGGCCCCGAGGCGGATCCACGAGCCACGAGCCCATCAGACCATCTGCGCACGCTGCAATTACGCCGCCTTCAAGTGCCGCTGGAAATGCTGCAATTATGAGACGAGATGCATTAACGAGCGCGACACAATGGTAAACACCGGACGCCGAAGCACCCACACATTACCGGCGCCAATACGGCGAAATGGGTAATGCACCTAAGACGAAAGTGTTGAAACTATTTGCATTTTATATATAACATTATTATTACGATTATTGTGAGACGAAACAACAAGATTTATTATTGACTAAACACAGGGTTTTCACGTGGCCAGGAGAAGTCTAATTACTAGTGTAATCAGATAACCGAATCACACATGTGTCCATAAATCTGTGCATTATTTATTATCATTTTTGGAAGGTAAATAATACCGTATTTTCCGGACTATAAGTCGCACCGGAGTATAAGTTATATTACCCCGAATCACTAAATCCATTGAATTCTTCTTCCTCTGTGTCACTTCTAAACAACTCCACAAACTCCAGAGGTAGAGGAAGTGCAGATTCTTCTTCTGCGTCGCTCAGAGCCTAGAGCGCCCTCTTGTGGTCGTCAGTGTGAAAATAACGAATAATATCACATATAAGTCGCACCCTGGGGAAAACTTTGGAAAAAGATGCGACTTATAGTCCGGAAAATACGGTAATGTTTGTTAAACTATTTTTCTTTTTTTTGTGCGCATAATTTTTCTTTTTCAAACCATCATTTCAACAATCTGATTTCAGATTATTATTTTTTTTAACCTACAATTAGAACTGACATTTTTTCATTTTTTTTTACTGTTATTATTTTTAAACGACATCAAAGGAAGACAGGAACAAGACACAGAGAAAGTGCATTTTTACACAGTTCTAAACGTGTAGTCCGACATCGAGTCATCCGTGTTTATCCGACCCTTTCAAACGTGAATTATAGCCTCCGTTTGTGTCGTCCATTACGCTCCAGACGCATTCGGAAGTCCGGTGAGATGCCAGTGTCCAAAAACAGTGTGTCCAATATTCCTGAGGAGTAGGACAGGGGGTCGCTTGGTCCCAGCCACAGTTCCTCCAGCAGCCGGTATTTACCTGCGGGTCGTGGGTCACATGGTGTTACGTTACAAAAGATTTTTCCTCCCGATTTCTTTCCAAACATACGATTTTCTTGTCTGATTCATTTGTTGTACAGATGTGCTCCTTTTGCCCTTGGAATACCGTATTTTCCGGACTATAAGTCGCACCAGCCAAAAAATGCATAATAGAGAAAAAAAAAAACATATATAAGTCGCACTGGAGTATGAAAAGCGGTTGCAAGTGTGAAAATAACAAATAATATCACATATAAGTCGCTCCGGAGTATATAAGTATAAATATAAGTATAAGTCGCACCCCGGCCAAAACTATGAAAAAAGGTTCAACGAGGTTCAAGTCCGGAAAATACAGTAAATACATCAATATTACTCCCAATTTCCGTGTAAATTTATCCAAACCAGTCAAATCAAGACGTATATTTTCTGATCAGTTTTGCCCTTTAGATTTCCCTTTTTTGCGGCGGCAGGAGCAGCGCCACGGGGCCCGCTCTGTACACGGGGCCCGCTCTGTACACGGGGCCCGCTCTGTACATGGGGCCCGCTGTGTACACGGGGCCCGCTGTGTACGCTGAATGTTGATGCAGTCATTTGTATGGCGCGCGGCGCGCGGGTCGGCTAATGGCAGCCGGGTGATAACAAAAGTTTGCTGAGTCGGTTGCCGATAGCAACGCTCGACACAGATACCGAGGTGTAAACACTTGTACCCGACAAAAGCGCTGTCGGAGTCGAGAGGGACGAGTTCAAAGGACACACGCTCTGCATTGTTTGTATCGTTATTTGGCTTTTAAACGTGCCCTTTGACCCTTGCTTTGGCGTCGCACGCTTTAGAACTTGAAGTGTAATGTGCAGTATTACTCCACGTGACTTTCTATCTGTCAGGTGTTCCCTCATCAGAATTTGTCTTTAGCTTCAGTCACGCTAGTTTTATTAATCCTGTTCATGAGGTCGTCTCCCCGCTGAGCCTCAGAAAACACTCAAATATCTCATATGTCAAATGTCAAATATCTCGATCTGGAGGTCTATTGTGCTGTTTTAAGTCCATAAATCATCACCAGACTCGATACCGACATTAGCATGTTGCGGCGAGCTAACTTTTGCTTATTTCCATTTGCTAATTCCCTCTGCTGCCAGTAGCGGGCACGCTAACACCAAATCCTAATGAAGGAACGCCTGACAGAGAGAAAGTCATGTTTGGTTTTCAATTCAAACTGTTCATATTTCAGGCTTTTAAACGTGCGATGCCAAAGTAAAGGCCAAGAGCACGTTTAACGCGAGGAAGCATACAAATAATGCAGAATGTGTGTCGTGCGGGAGAGTGCGGTGACGTTAGCGTGTGTGGTGACGTTAGCGTGTGTGGTGACGTTAGCGTGTGCGGTGACGTTAGCGTGTGCGGTGAAGTTAGCATGTGCGGTGACGTTAGCGTGTGCGGTGACGTTAGCGGTGACGTTAACGTGTGCGGGGACGTTAGCGTGTGCGGTGACGTTAGCGTGTGCGGTGACGTTAGCGTGTGCGGTGACGTTAGCGTGTGTGGTGACGTTAGCGTGTGCGGTGACGTTAGCGTGTGCGGTGAAGTTAGCATGTGCGGTGACGTTAGCGTGTGCGGTGACGTTAGCGGTGACGTTAACGTGTGCGGGGACGTTAGCGTGTGCGGTGACGTTAGCGTGTGCGGTGACGTTAGCGTGTGCGGTGACGTTAGCGTGTGCGGTGATGTTAGCGTGTGCGGTGACATCAGCGAGTGCGGTGACGTTACCGTGTGGTGATGTTAGCGTGTGCGGTGATGTTAGCGTATACTGTGACATTAGCGTGTGGAGTGACATTAGCGTGTGCCGTGACGTTAGCGTGTGCAGTCATGTTAGGATGAACTGTGACGTTAGCGTGTGCGGTGACGTTAGCGTGTGCGGTGACGTTAGCCTGTGCTGTGACGTTAGCGTGTGCGGTTACGTTAGCGTGTGCGGTGAGGTTAGCGTGTGCAGTGAAGTTAGCGTGTGCGGTGAGGTTAGTGTGTGCGGTTACGTTAGCGTGTACGGTGAGGTTAGATTGCGCTGTGATGTTAGCGTGTGCGGTGAGGTTAGCGTGTGCAGTGAGGTTAGCATGTGCGGTGAGGTTAGTGTGCGCTGTGATGTTAGCGTGTGCGGTGACGTTAGCCTGTGCGGTGACGTTAGCATGTGCTGTGACATTAGCGTCTGCTGTGACGTTAGCGTGTGCGGTGACGTTAGCATGTGCTGTGACATTAGCTTGCGCTGTGACGTTAGCCTGTGCGGTGACATTAGCATGTGCCGTGACATTAGCGTGTGCGGTGACTTTAGCCTGTGCGGTGACGTTAGCATGTGCTGTGACATTAGCGTGTGCTGTGACGTTAGCGTGTGCGGTTACGTTAGCGTGTGCGGTGAGGTTAGAGTGCGCTGTGACGTTAGCAAGTGCGGTGAGGTTAGCCTCTGCTGTGACGTTAGCGTGTGTGGTTACATTGGCGTGTGCGGTGAGGTTAGCGTGCACTGTGACGTTAGCCTGTGCGGTGACGTTAGCGTGTGCTGTGAGGTTAGCCTGTGCTGTGACGTTAGCCTGTGCAGTGACATTAGCGTGCGCTGGGACGCTAGCCTGTGCGGTCTCCAGCAGCCAGACTGACCAGTATGAAAGGGTAAACGTGCAGAGCCTGAGAAGCAGCACGAGTCAACACGGAGGGTCAGGAAGCCAGATGTGACGGCCATATTAGGACATGTGTCAGAGTGTGGGAAGCGACATAAGACAGTCACATATTTCAGAGGCCTGACGAGGCCCTAGTGACGAGGCCCTAGTGACGAGGCCCTGGTGACGAGGCCCTAGTGACGAGGCCCTAGTGACGAGGCCCTGGTGACGAGGCCCTGGTGACGAGGCCCTGGTGACGAGGCCCTGGTGACGAGCAGATACGGCGGCAGAAGTCGAGGAGAATGTAAACACACTCCGGGTTAGAAAAGGAAGCACCTCCGTTCTTTTATTTTAGTGTCTTAATTATAGGGTCATAGTATTTTATGGAAACACTTTTAATAACCTTAACACAGAGTGAATCAGTAACTACTACAGGAGTTAGGGTGAGGAGTTAAGAGTGAGGAGTTAGGGTGAGGAGTTAGGAGTGAGGAGTTAGGGTGAGGAGTTAGGGTGAGGAGTTAGGGTGAGGAGTTAGGGTGAGGAGTTTAGGGTGAGGAGTTAAGGGTGAGGAGTTAGGGTGAGGAGTTAGGAGTGAGGAGTTGGGGTGAGGAGTTAGGGTGAGGAGTTAGGGTGAGGAGTTAGGGTGAGGAGTTAAGGGTGAGGAGTTTAGGGTGAGGAGTTTAGGGTGAGGAGTTTAGGGTGAGGAGTTAGGGAGAGGACTCTACACTCTATCTTCAGCACACAGAGCTGCACGATGCCCTTCTCTGTCCCCTCGTCTCCATGGAGATCTGGATGCTTTGCCTGGAATGTTCCGCAGTGCGACATTAAACTTAACAGTCCCACTTCATACGAACGAAACCTTAATTTGCCTTAACGAAGCATGAACAAGACTTGAACATATCCTTTATTAAGCATGATTCAGGCTTAGTAACAGCATAATTAAAAGGTTATGAATTAGGGTCATTATATTATTCGTAACCTTTTAATTAAGTTGTTACTAATTAAAAGGTTATGAATAATATACCTTTTAATTAGGTATATTATTATATTATATTAAGATTATTATTATGATTAATTAGGCCCGAGCGCCACAAGCTGGCGAGAGGCCTATTAATCTCGTAAGGCCGTGCGAAGCACGGCTGCGAAAGTGCGCACTTAGTGCGCACGAAATCGAGCGCGAAGCGCTCGCCCACTTCCAAACACTCACTAACGCACTCCTTCACTCATGCACGCCCTGTGCATACTAATTAGTAGTAGGAAAATGGAACATTACCGTTGTAAACGGGCGAGCCCGTGCAAAAGTGCGCACTAAACGAGCACTTTACATTACATACGTCCGCCCAACTAAATGTCGGCCATATTGGTTCAAAAATGGCTAAACATGACTCGGGAGTTTTTCCAAATGTCGTACTTTAACGAACTCCTCCCAGGGCGTTGGCTCTAAAAAGCTGAAATTTGGTGAAAATGCTACTGAGGAGTGGGACATCAAAAGTTATTCAAATTACATTGATACCTCTCACGGTCTCTGTGCGGTGAAGCCGCAAACTTTAGCTAGAATTTCAGAAATCTCCCAAATTTAACATTTCTGCCGTTTGCCCAGATAAAGTCCGAATTGCGTCAAATTAGAATCAGTTGTTAAACTCTTTGCCCTAAACCTACACGAAGTGAAATAAATTAATTTGGAGCCACAGCGCCCCCTACAGATTTTATATGGAGGTTAAATGTTTAGTTTTGCGAAATTATATGAAATTTGACACAAAACTCAATTTTAGCATCCCCATCAAAAAAGTCAATGAGACCCATGTCATAATTGTTATGGCGTTGCCGTAGCGATGACCAAAACCTCCCATGTTATTCCAATGGGGAAATCGCCAGAACATGTTTACACTTTAGACTTTCATAAACTCCTCTTAGGGCGATAGACATATTAACCTGAAATTTGGTGAGACTCATCTTCAGGACCATCAAAAGTTATTCACATTTTTATTCTAAGAGTCACGGTCTCTGTGCGGCAAAGCCGCACATTTTGCCAAGAATTCAAAATAAAATTGCTTTTTGATGGCAAAAATGACAAAAATAAATTAATTTGATTTGATTTGATTTGATGGTAAAACAAAGGGGAGAAGATGTGACAGCGTCACAGATTCAGCAGCAGGCGTAATAAAAGGACAATTGGGGCGCGTTAGCGCCCCCTCCTCTTGCGGCATGGCGGCGTAGCGGCGGCGGCGTGGCGAGGGCCGATCATTGCCGCTTGCGGCTTTAATTATTATTATTATTATGATTTTATTGTTATTATTATTTTAGTATTATTATTTTATTATATTATTTTTATTATTATTGCTTATTATATTTTTTAAACATAAAACAACTTGTTAATAAACTATTTCTTCACTGTGACTTAAGTCTTCTTTCATGCTTTACTAATACAGGAAGTTGTTATAATGTGCTACCTACTGAGCTACCTCCATGATGCCGCCGCGTTACAGGTCAGATCTGTGGAGGAGAATGCACAGTTTAAGGTCGCACTGCGGAACATTCAAGTCCCTCCCCCTCCCGTGTATCGTCCAGTCACAGATGCCAGCCTGTCTCTTCTTGGCGTTGCCGCGGCGTTTGTTTAGCCGTTAGCCGCCGCTAGCTGCCGGCCTGTTTCCCACACTCACTGAGCTTCAATGAGCCCATTCACAAACGAACGCGCAGCCTCCTCAGGGCACAATCGAGCTGTTTACAGGTGCCAGAACGGGCCCTGAGAAAGACCACAAGAATAAGACCATAGGATGTTTGAAATAAGACCACTGGATGTTTGAAATAAGACCACTGGAGGATTGAAATAAGACCACTGGAGGGTTGAAACAGTGTTGTTATAATT